>NW_026262474.1:37878-87136 GCF_009764475.1 Pristis pectinata
CCCGCCCCTCGCTGACGTCACACGGCTGTCCATCACAGACCCCGCCCCTCGCTGACGTCACACGGCTGTCCATCACCAGACCCCGTCCTCGCTGACGTCACACGGCTGTCCAGACCCCGCCCCTCGCCGACGTCACACGACTGTCCATCACCCAGACCCCGCCCCTCGCTGACGTCACACGACTGTCCATCACCCAGACCCCGCCCCTCGCTGACGTCACACGGCTGTCCATCACCCAGACCCCTCCCCTCGCTGACGTCACAACTGTCCATCACACCCTGACCCACCCCCCCCCCCCCCCCCCCCCCCACCCTCATGCCTTCCCCATAGGGGGCAAGAACCTACCACCACCACCGACACCCTCAGGTCATCCTTCACAATCTACAGCTCCACCGAGCTCCCACCTTCCCCTCCCCTCTGAGCAGTGTGAGGGGACCGTTCCCTCCGTGACGCCCTGGTCGGCTCCTCCGTCCCCACCACCCACTCCCCCTTACACCACCTTCCCCTGTAACCACAGGAGGGGCAACACCTGACCTTTCACCTCTTCCCTCCCCTCCATCCAGGGACCAAACGTCCCATCAGCTGAAGCAGTGATTCACTTGCCCTCCTTCCAACCCGGTGTCCGGTGTTGGGTGTTCACACTGGGGTCTCCTCTGCACTGGAGGAACCAGACACACACTGGGGGTGATCTCCCTGCGGACCACCTGTGCTCCGTCCACAGGGGTGACCCTGAGCTCCCTGTTGCTGCCACTTTAATTCCCCCTTCCGCCCCTGCCCCCCCACCCCATTGTCACCTCCTGCACCGTGACAACAGAGCCTGACACAAGATCACTCTCTCAAAGAACATCTCTGGTCTCACCCACATTTCACTGCACCCCGACCCACCTCAGTCTCTGAAGAAAGAAGGAGAAAATGCCGAAAACACTCAGCAGGCCAGGCGGCATCTTGTAGGGACACAGTCAACCTTCTGAGTCCGTGACCCTGCATCAGAATGGTTCTGACCGAGGGTTGGAGACCTGAGCCATTGACTTTCTCTCTCCACAGATGCTGCCCAACCTGCTGAGTCATTCTGGCATTTTCTGTTTTTGTTTCAGATTTCCAGCATCTGCAGCTTTTGTGCTGTTCCCTCACACACTGACCGTGCCCCGCTCTCAACCTGAACTGTCCGTTACCCTGCTCCCGCCCCATTGCTGACGTCATCCCCAGCCGTCTGTCACCCCGATTCAGCTCCTCTGTTATTATCTACTCCCAGCCCATTACAAAAGTGTTAATGACTCCTGTCCTCCTCCCCCCCCCACCCCCGTTACAGACCTGGGGTTGACGGCTCCCCCCCGTTACAGACCTGGGGTTGACGGCTCCCCCCGTTACAGACCTGGGGTTAACGGCTCCTCCTGTTACGGACCTGGGGTTACCGACTCCCCCTTCTCCCCCCATTACAGACCAGGGGTTACTGACTCCCCTCCCACCACCCCCCCTCCACCACCAAATCACAGACCTGAGTTAACAACTCCCCCCGTTACAGGGTCCTGAGGCTGACGATCCTCACGTGCCCCTCAGGATGATGCGGTGCCTCTCCCTGCCCTCGTGCTGTGGCCTCTCCCTGGACCGACAGTGCACCTTTGGCCTGCTCCTGGCCTCGCAGCTCCTGTTCCTGCTGTACTACTCGTTGGGCGGGATCCGCAGCATGGCCTCCCTGCTGTGGCGGGGGCCCCAGCCCGCCTGGGACTACTCCAGGACGCAGGACGTCTACACCAACATCAGCCTGATCCAGCGCTCCCTCCCAGGGACACACCACCGCTTCTACTGCCCCCAGAAATCCCCCCATCTGGGTAAGAGGCTCCGAAGGCGGAGGGGGGGAGTTAGAGGAACGGGGGGGGTGGTAATGGGGGAAGTAGAGGAACAGGGGTAATGGGGGAGGTAGAACTGGGTGTAATGGGGGAGGTAGAGAAACGGGGGGGTAATTTGGTCTGTGAGGCGGAGAACAGAGTGTGGGTGGGGTGCAGGCAGAGGGGTGAGAGTGAGAGAGGTACAGGCAGTGCCAGGGAGCGGGGCAAGGGATGGAGGGAGGGGCAGAGTGGTGAAGTGGGGAGGGAGGTAGTGATAGCGGCAGCAGGCAGACCGACTGGCTCTGTTGTACAGCAGGGTAAGGCAGCACTGGTGGTCAGAGCTACAGACAGATGTATCTGTGGGCGCCAGCCAGACTCCGGGATGGCGTGTTGTTGCCTCCCTGGTTCCAGAATGTTCCAGGAAGGCATGGGACATTCTCAAAGGGGAGGGTGAGCAGTCAGAGGTGATGGTCCACATTGGTACGTACCAATGTTGGTAGTCCCAATGGAGACCGCAGATGCAGGAACCTATAGCAACAAACAATCCGCTGCAGGGTTCCAGAGGAAAGGAATTGTTGACGTTTCAGGTCGAAAGTCTGAATCAGGACCGACCGGGAATGCCGACGATTCCACCCCCTCCCCACAGATGCTGCTCAACCCGCTGAGTTCCTCCAGCAGATTGCTTGTTGCTGTAGGGTCCAGCGTCTGCCGTCTCCACTGGGGCCAACAACATAGGCGGGAAGGGAGATGAGGTCCTGCAAAGAGAATTTAGGGAGTTGGGCAGTAAGTTTAGGGAGTTGGGCAGTAAAAACAAAAGAGGACTTCTGGGGTTGTAATTCAGGATTGCTACCTGTGCCATGTGCTAGTGAGGCAAGAAATAGGGAGACGGGTGCAGTTCAATGTGTGGATAAGGAGCTGGTGCAGGAGGGAGGGCTTCAGATAAGGGGATCATTGGGGTCTCTTCCAGGGCAGGTGGGATCTGTACAAGAGGCAGGTTGCACCTGAATTGGAGGGGAACCAATGTCCTCGCCGGGAGGTTTGCTGGTGCTACTCAGGAGGGTTTAAACCAGCATGGCAGTGGGGGTTGGAATCTGAGCAGCAGGTCAGCTGGTGGAGGGATCGAGGGGAAGGTGGAGATCAGGTCAAGCAAGGCTGAAGGGAAGGACAGGCAGGGCCAGGTTAATGAAGACGGTCTGAAGGGCGTTGTTTATTTCGATGCAAGGAGCAATGAGTTAGACCGTGCATTAGTATATGGAGCGACGATGGTGCAGCCACTACAGAGACGTGGCTGAGGGAAGGGCAGGACCGGCTGCTCGATGTTACGGGATTCCGGTGTTTCAGCCGAGACGGAGAGGGACGGAACAGAGGGGACTGATCAGGGAGAATGTCACAGCAGCAGCTGGAGAGGACATCCTGGAGGTTTCATCCAGTGAGGTGGAGCGCAGGAATAGTAGTGGTTCATTATTGTCACGTACCGAGGTCCAGTAAAGCACTTGCATACCGATCGTACAGGTCAATTCATTACACAGTGCAGTTACATAGAGTTAGTACAGAGTGCATTGAAGTAGTACAGGTAAAAACAATAACAGTACAGAGTAAAGTGTCACAGCTACAGAGAAAGTGCAGTGCAATAAGGTGCAAGGTCACAACAAGGTAGATCGTGAGTCCATCTCATTGTATAAGGGAACCGTTCAATATCCTTATCACAGTGGAGTAGAAGCCGTCTTTAAGTCTGGTGGTATGTCCCCTCAGGCTCCTGTATCTTCTACTCGATGGAAGAGGAGAGAAGAGAGAATGACCCGGGCGGGTGGGGTCTTTGATTATGCTGTCTGCTTCACCAAGGCAGTGAGAGGTAAAGGGAGTCCAACGAGGGGAGGCTGATTTCCGCAATGTGCTGGGCTGTGTTCTTGCGGTCCTGGGCAGAGCAGTTGCCGTACCAAGCCCTGATACATCCAGAGAGGATGCTTTCTATAGTGCATCGATAAAAGTTGGTGAGTGTCAAAGGAGACAAACCGAATTTCTTTAGCCTCCTGAGGAAGTAGAGGCACTGGTGAGCTTTCTTGGCCGTTGCATCTACGTGATTTGACCAGGACAGGCTGTTGGTGAGGTTCACTCCTAGGAACTTGAAGATCTCAACCCTCTTGACCTCAGCACTGTTGATGTAGATGGGTGCATGTCCACTGCCCCCTTTCCTGAATAGGAAAGGTGCAGTCACTCTGATGGGGTTATACTGTAGGCCTCCCACTAGCCAGTGGGAGAGAGGAACAGATCTGTAGGCAGATTATGGAAAGGTGTAAAAATAACAGGGTAGTTCTTGTGGGCGACCTTAACTTCCCTGATATTGACTGGGACTCCATGTGCAGGAGGCTTAGATGGTAGAGTTTATTGGGTGCATCCAGGAGGGTTCCTTGACACAGTACATCCAAGTGTTCCCGACCAGGGAAGGGCCACAGCGGACCTTGTGTTGGGATCGGAGAACACTTCAGGAACAGTTGGACTCCATACGTTTTCAGATAGTTATGTTTCAAGACTGGACCTCGGGGGAATGAGCTCGACTGGGGAAAGGGTAATTACAGCGGTGTTCGGCCGGTGCCGGGGAGAGGAGACTGGGAGCGGCTGTTATTGGGTAAGTCCACAACTGACGTGGGAGTGGTTTGAAGGGCAGCTGGTCAGAATTCAGGACCAACTGGGATGGCGAGGTTCGGGAACCTCGGATGTCGAGAGAAAAGGAAGCACACGTGAGGTTTGGGAAGCTGAAATCGGACAGGATCCTTGAGCAATGTAAAGGAAGCAGGAGAGAACTTAAACAGGGAATCAGGAGGGGTGAAAGGGGCCGTGAAATGTTCCCGGTGAGGAGGATTAAGGAAAGTCCCAGGATATTTTATACGTACATTAAAAACAAGAGGGCAACACGGGAGAGGGTGGGTCCACTCACGGACAAAGGGGAGGATTGATGTCTGGAGCCAGAGGCAGTGGGCGAGGTGCTGAACGAGGACTTCACATCAGTCGGTGCTCACCAAGGAGGAGGAGGTGTTGGGTCTCTTGAAGAACGTGAGGGTGGACAAGTCCCCAGGGCCTGTTGGGATCCATCCCAGGTTATTGAGAGAGGGGAGATTGTGGGGCCTTGACTCGATCCTCTTCAGCCACAGCTGATGTCCCAGAGGTCTGGAGAACAGCCGGTGTTGATCCTCCATTTAAGGATGACAACAGGGACAAACCAGGATATCGTAGGCCGGTGAGCTTTACGTCTGCGGTAGGGAAGTTATTGGAGAGCATTCTTTGGGATAAGTTCTACTCGTATCTGGAAAAGTAGGGACTTGGGACAGTCAGCATGGCTTTGTAGAGGGGAGGTCACGTCTTACAAAGGATTGAATTTGAGGTGGTGACGAAGGTGGTTGATGAGGGTGGGGCAGTAGATGTTGTCTGACAAGATCTCTCATTGTAGGCTGATCCAGAAGATTAAGGCACTTGGGATCCATGGAGACATAGATTCAAAGTTGGCTTGTCCGTAGAAGACAAGAGGGCAGTGTTGGAGGGGTGTTCTTCTGACTGGAGGGCTGTGATCAGTGGTATCCCACGGGGATCAGTGCTGGGACCTGTTGTTCATGATAAATAGCAATGATTTGGATTAAAATGTAGGTGGGTTGATTCGTAAATTTGCAGACAATGTAAACATCGGGGGAGCGGTGGATTGTGAGGAAGGATTGAGCGTGATACGGATCAGTTGGAAACGTGGGCAGAGAAACGGCAGATGGAGTTTAACCCGGACAAGTGTGAGGTGTTGCACTTTGGGAGGTCAAATGTAAGAGGAAGGTACATTGTAAATGTCAGGACCCTGAGGAGCACCGATGTACAGAGGGATCCTGGGGCGCAAGTCCACAGCTCCCTGAAAGTGGAGACACAAGTGGGTGGTGAAGAAGGCGTGTGGCACGCTGGCCTTCATTGGTCAGGGTGTTGAGTATAAAAGTCAAGAAGTCATGTTACTGCTGTATAAAACTTTGGTTAGGCCACAGATGGAGTGTTGTGAGCAGTTCCGGTCGCCCTGTTACAGGAAGGGTGTGGAGGCTTTGGAGAGGGTGCAGAAGTTCACCAGGATTAGACAGTGTTAGCTATAAGGAGAGGTTGGCAAATTGGGTTGTTCGTTCTGGAGTGTCGGAGGTTGAGGGGAGAACTGATAGTGGTTTATAAAATTCTGAGAGCCAGGTTAGATGGTCAGAATTCCTCTCCTGGGGTGGAAATGTCAAATACTAGAGCGCTGGTGAGAGGGGGAAAGTTTAAAGGAGGTTTATGAGGCAAGTTTTTTTAACGGAGAGTGGTGGGTGCCTGGAACGGGCTGCCAGGGGTGGGCTTGGAAGTAAATATGGTGACGGTGTTTGAGAGGCATTCAGACAGAGGCGTGAACAGGTAGGGAATGGAGGGGTACAGGCCACATGCAGGCAGGTGGGATCAGTCAGATTGGCATCACGGTCGACACAGACGTGGTGGGCTGTTCCTGCGCTGCAAAAACCTTGCTGGTTGGAAACGCAGCCGCCACGAAAGGCGAATAACCCAGGAGCAGTGAAGCAGGGAACCGGCCAGTGATGGGAGGAGGGGTGGAGGTGTGACAGGGAGGGAGGGAAGGAGGGAGGAGGGATGGGTGGGTGAAGGGGGAGGGGGCGAGCGTTGGTGTGAGGATGTTCTGCCTGTTTCTTGCCCTGACTCTCTTTTGTCCCCACCCCCCTACTCCACCCTTTTCTCCCCCCTCTACCCCCTACCCCTCTCCCCGCCCCCTCTCCCCCCCTGCCCATCTTTCCCTGTTCCCTCTTCTCTCTCACCCCTCTCCCCCTCCACCCCCTACCCCTCTCCCCGCCCCTCTCTTCCCCCCTGCCCATCTCTCTCTGTTCCCTCTTCTCTCTCACCCCTCTCTTCCCTCCCCCGACTCCCCTTCCCCTCTTCCCCCTTCCCTCCCCTGCCCCCCTCTCTCCCCCTCCCCTCCCACACAGTTGGCCCTCTGGCCATTTCCTTCAACCGGACGCCCTCGCTGGACGAGATCCGGGATCGGAATCCTCTGGTGACACCGGGAGGGTTCTACGTGCCACCGAATTGCCAGGCGCGTCACCGGACGGCGGTGATCGTACCACACCGGCACCGGGAGCCCCACCTCCGGCACTTCCTCTACTACCTGCACCCCTTCCTCCAGCGGCAGCAGCTGCAGTACGGGCTGTACGTCATCCACCAGGTGAGGCTGCCGGCACTGCCCTGCCCTCTCCTCCCCTCCCCTCCCGCCCTCCACACTGCCCTGCCCTCCCCTCCCCTCCCCTCCCGCCCTCCGCACTCCCCTCCCCTCCCGCCCTCCGCACTGCCCTGCCCTCCCATCCCCTCCCCTCCCGCCCTCCGCACTGCCCTCCGCACTGCCCTCCCCTCCCGCCCTCCGCACTGCCCTGCCCTCCCCTCCCCTCCCGCCCTCCGCACTCCCCTCCAAACCCCTCCCCTCCCACCCTCCACACTCCCCTCCAAACCCCTCCCCTCCCCTCCCGCCCTCCACTCCAACCACTCCCCTCCCCTCCCGCCCTCCCCTCCAAACCCCTCCCCTCCCGCCCTCCACTCCAACCACTCCCCTCCACTCCCACCCTCCGCCCTCCCCCCACTCCTCCGCATTCCCCTCCCCTCCCGCCCTCCGCACTCCCCTTCAAACCCCTCCCCTCCCGTCCTCCACGCCCTTCCCCTCCCCTCCAACCACTCCCCTCCACTCCCACCCTCCGCCCTCCCCTCCAACCCCTCCACTCCCACCCTCCGCCCTCCCCCCTCCTCCCCACTCCCCTCCCCTCCCGCCCTTCGCTCTCCCCCCTCTGATGCCAACCCCACACACCCCTCCAACTCCTCCACTGCTGCCCTCCATCCTCCCCTCCCCCTCCAAACCCTCCTCTCCAACACCTCCCCTCCAACCCACCCCTCCAAGCCCTTCCCGCCTTCCCCTCCTCTCCAACCCCTCCCCTCCACTGCAACACCACAACTCCCCTCCCCTCCGACCCCTCCCCTCCAAACCCACAACTCCCCTCCCCTCCCCTCCAACCCCCCCTACCCTCCCACTCACTAACCCACCCACCCACCACCTCTCCCCTCCCTCCCCAACCTTCACTGCTGTGCTCAACCCTCCCTCCCTCCCTCCCCTCCCCACCCAGCCCCGTAACGGGAACAACACTCCCAGTACCTGCCCCATCCTGTGTGAGGGCTGTACAGTTCTCCTGTTTCTGACAGCAGGCTGGAGAGGGGCTGAACGACCCCCTCCACTTTCTCCAGCTTGAGTAACGTTTCCCATCGCCCTCCCACTGCGCAGGCCGGCAACGAGACCTTCAACCGAGCCAAGCTGCTGAACGTGGGGGTGAAGGAGGCGATGAAGGACGAGGACTGGGACTGCCTCTTCCTCCACGATGTGGACCTCATCCCGGAGAACGACCACAACATCTACACCTGCGACCCCGACCACCCGAGGCACGTCTCCATCGCCATGAACAAGTTCGGCTACCAGTGAGTACCGCATCCTGCTAACGCAGTGATCCCTCACACCCGGGCGCGCGCACACACACTGAGATCACTATTGAAGGAACGTTCCCTCACACGCGCGCGTGCGCGCACGCACACACAGATCACTATTGAAGGAACGTTCCCTCACACACGGGCACACGCGCGCGCACACACACACACACACACACACACACAGAGATCACTATTGAAGGAACGTTCCCTCACACACGGGCACACACACACACACACACAGATCACTATTGAAGGAACGTTCCCTCACATGACTTGAGATTACAGATACCAAATTCTGATCTGGTTCCGGATGTGACTGTTCCCGGGGCAGTTTGCGCCGATTGTCGATGTACTCTCATTGTACTTTCAGACTGCCGTACAAGACATATTTTGGAGGCGTGTCTGCTGTGACACCTGAGCAGTACCTTCGAATGAATGGATTCCCGAACGAGTACTGGGGCTGGGGGGGTGAAGATGATGATATCGCTACCAGGTAATCCTGAGTGAACCCTGTACCCCTGGATCAGATCCCAGCCTGTAACCCACTCCCGGGGGTCTGTTATTCTATATATAAACCCCCCGAACCCCTGGATCAGATCCCAGCCTGTAACCCACTCCCGGGGATCTGTTATTCTATATAGAAACCCCCCCGAACCCCTGGATCAGATCCCAGCCTGTAACCCACTCCCGGGGATCTGTTATTCTATATAGAAACCCCCCGAACCCCTGGATCAGATCCCAGCCTGTAACCCACTCCCGGGGATCTGGTATTCTATATATAAACCCCCCCCGAACCCCTGGATCAGATCCCAGCCTGTAACCCACTCCCGGGGATCTGGTATTCTATATATAAACCCCCCCCGAACCCCTGGATCAGATCCCAGCCTGTAACCCACCCCCAGAGATCTTTGCGTATTTTTCCATGTGGGACACCGTGTGGGAGTTAGAGGAGGAGAGAGTGTGTTTGAGAGGGAGTGATGGTGGAGAGAGGGAGAGCGAGTCACTGAGCCCTCTTTGATCTTCCTTGTCAATTGTACCTGATGTTTTCTGTCTTGCCTGACGTATCACTCATTTTACATTCTCTCTCCCAATCCCACACTCCTCTCCATTACCCTGTCACGTTTCTGTTCCAGGAACACCAGCAATTCAAGGTGAGTGCAACACCGTCCCTCAGTGACCCCTCTTCCCCAGTGCCCTGTGTCACTGACTGTATCCCCACTGATGTTAATCCCCCTCCCTCACACCGTCCCTCAGTGACCCCTCTCCCCCAGCGCCCCGTGTCACTGACAGTATCCCCACTGACGTTAATCCCCCTCCCTCACACCGTCCCTCAGTGACCCCTCTCCCCAGCTCCCTGTATCACTGACTGTATCCCCACTGACGTTAATCCCCCTCCCTCACATCGTCCCTCAGTGACCCCTCTCCCCC
Organism: Pristis pectinata; assembly: GCF_009764475.1. Classification (NCBI taxonomy): domain Eukaryota; kingdom Metazoa; phylum Chordata; class Chondrichthyes; order Rhinopristiformes; family Pristidae; genus Pristis; species Pristis pectinata. Next base: position 47,649 of record NW_026262474.1, read on the forward strand.
AGCGCCCCGTGACACTGACTGTATCCCCACTGACGTTAATCCCCCTCCCTCACACCGTCCCTCAGTGACCCCTCTCCCCCAGCGCCCCGTGTCACTGACTGTATCCCCACTGACAATCCCCCTCCCTCACACCGTTTCTCAGTGACCCCTCTTCCCCAGCGCCCCGTGACACTGACTGTATCCCCACTGACGTTAATCCCCCTCCCTCACACCGTCCCTCAGTGACCCCTCTCCCCCAGCGCCCCGTGTCACTGACTGTATCCCCACTGACAATCCCCCTCCCTCACACCGTTTCTCAGTGACCCCTCTTCCCCAGCGCCCCGTGTCACTGACTGTATCCCCACTGACGTTAATCCCCCTCCCTCACACTGTCCCTCTTTAATCCACTGTTGTGACCCTGTTGATGTTAATATTTGATTATTTACTACTTTCTCTCCCTGCTCCTGCTACCCTCTTTCTTTGACTGCCTCCTCTAAACCTACTATTTTCGCCTCTCAATCCTCTCTACCCCACCTCCTTTATTTCCGTTCTGCATACTCTCTCTCGGTATGCATCTCTTCTTTCCGTTCCGTGTGTTGCGCTCTCCTGTCCCTCTCCCTCTGTCTGTCGCTGTTTCTCTCTCTCCCTGCGTTCTCTCTGTCTGACTCTGTAGGTCTCTCTCCTCCCTCCCTCTCTTTCCCTGCCTTTCACTCTCATGAATCACTTTCTCTCTGTTCTTTCCTTTTGTCCTTCCCTTGAGACATCTGTTTCCTTCCGTCTGTCTCCGCCTCTCTCATTTTCTCCCAATCTCTCCGTCTTTCTGTCTCTCTCATTGACTGTACTTCTTCTTTCTCCCTGCCTCCGCCTCTCACTCTCGCGTCTCTCATTGACACTCACTCTGCCTCTTCCTTCTCTCAAACTTTTACTCGTTCTATAAATCTGTTCGACTCTCGCTCCCTCTGACTCTCACTCATTAACAGTCCCATCATCTCTCTCTCTCTCTCTCTCCCCCTCTCCTGCTGCAACCCCCCCCCACTCTCTCTCCCCCTCCCATGAGTCCGATGCCTGTCTCACGCCGCCCTCTGCTCTGCTCCTCAGGCTGCAGCTGGCCGGTATGACCATCTCCCGCCCGTCCCTCTCTCTGGGGCGCTACAAGATGATCAAACACAACTCGGACCAGGGAAACGAGCAGAACCCACGGAGGTTTGTGTTGCGGGAGGTGGTGGGGGGGGGGGGGGGGAGGGAGGTCTCCGTGACTGGATCGGTCCCAGGGCGTGACGCGATGCTGCTGTGTGGAGGCGCGTAGCTGCCGTGAGTGCGTGCTTTTCCCCTGGACGCGGTCTGCTCCAGGGTGTGTATGGCGGCGGAGATGGGGAGTGATTGGCAGTTTATTCACCCACTAATGTTCTCTGTTTCCTTCCCTCCCTCCCCCCGGGTCTCTCACATCACTTCCATTTCTCTTTTACTATCTGCCTCTCTCCCACCTTCTCTGTCTTTTATTTCATCTACACTGCGCACTCGTCCCTCGCATTCCCTTCTCATTTCCATCCGCCTGTCCCTCGCCTTCCTTCTCTCTCTACCTCTGTGTCTCATTCCATTTTTCTGCTTCTCCTTGTCTCCCCTCTCGCTCGCCCTCTCTCTCCCCACCAACTCTCCCCCGTCTCTCTCTCCCTCCCCCCATCTCCACCCCTCCACCCCTCCCCCCACTCACCCCCCCTCCACCCCTCTCTCCCTCCTCCCCCCCACACCCCCCTCTCCCCTCTCTCTCCCCCTCCCCCTTCTCTCTCCCTCCCCCCATCTCCACCCCTCCACCCCTCCCCCCACTCACCCCCCCTCCACCCCTCTCTCCCCCCTCCCCCCTACCCCCACACCCCCCTCTCTCCCCCCTCTCCCCCCTCTCCCCCCCTCCCCCTCCCTCTCCCCCCCTCTCCCCCCTCCCTCTCCCCCCCCTCCCTCCTCCCTCTCCCCCCCTCTCCCCCCTCCCTCTCCCCGTCGCTCTGTCCCTCGTTCCCTCCCTCTCTCCCTCTCTCCGCCCCCCTCCCCCGACAGGTTTGACCTGCTGCTCCGCACACGCCGCTCCTGGACCCAGGATGGGATGAACTCCTTGGTCTACACCACCCTGGCTCGCCAGCACCTCCCGCTCTTCACCAACGTAACTGTGGACATCGGCCCAGCTCCCCGGCGGCAGCGAGGGACCACCACACCCCCCTCCCACAGAGGGGGGTCTCTATCGCAGAGGGCGAGGGGAGCATGACAGCCCCTCCCACCATCAATGCTCTGACTGTCTATTTATGCTTGAGAGAGGTGGCGGTTTGTGGGTGGAGGTCAAGGTCAGAGGACACACACTCTGCACCCCCCCCCCCCCACTATTTGACCTCACCCCACCCCGTGGACGATGGATCAGGGGTGTGGCTGGCTGGGCCATGCTCAGTGGTGGTGGGGAGGGGCTGTGGGTCAGTCAGCTCTTCACCACCCCCACCACCTCACCATCACTCCCCCACCCCAACCGTTCCCCGCCGGAGCCGGGATCAGGGGTGGGGAACTGTGGTGTCAATGTCAGAAGTGCCGTCTGCGTGCTCTGTACAGTGGGGGAGCAGGACATCAGCCCTTGGGTGTGTGTGCGTGCGTGTGTACGTCTGATTGTGTGTGTGTGTGTGTGTGTGTGTCTGTCTGTCTGATTGTGCCCTCACTGTGGGTGTGTGTCTGTTTCTGTACCTTTTGTGTGTCTGTGAGTGTGTGGGTGTGTGTGTGTGTCTGTCTGTCTGATTGTGCCCTCACTGTGGGTGTGTGTCTGTTTCTGTACCTCTTGTGTGTCTGTGAGTGTGTGGGTGTGTGTGTGTACGTCTGCCTGTGTGTGTCAGATTGTGTCCCTTACTGTGGGAGTGTGTCTGTTTCTGTACCTGTGTGTGTGTGTGTGTGCACACGCGCGTCTGTGTCTACGTCTAGATGTGTGCATCTGTCAGTGTGTGTGCCTGTGTCAATTTCTGTATGTGTGTGCGTGGGTGTGTCTGTCTCTGCATATCTGCATGCACCTGTGTAGCTGTGTGCACCTGTGTGTCTGCGTGTGCGCATGTGTGCACCCCTCTGCATGTGTGTGTGAGTCTGTCTTTGCCTGTGCGCGTGACTGTGTGTGTGTGTGTGTGTGTGTGTGTGTGTGTGTGTTTGACTATGTGTATGGCTGTATATCTGTGTGTGTGCAACTGTGTATGTATGTATGCCTCCGTGTATCCGTCTGTATGCATGTGTGTGGTGGGTATGTCTGTGTGGTTCTGTGTGTGTGTGTGTGTCCAACCTCTTGCCCTGTACATCTGTGTGGAATGTGTGTCTCTCACCTTTGATAATGTGCTTTAAATCTCTGCTTAAATTTTCTAGTGGAAATCTATAAATGGAGATAAATAGTTTAATTTTTGTACAACTTCCTAGTCTCTGTGTTTCAAACTCTGAGTGAAGCTCCCTCTGCACTGTCCCGTCACACACTCCCAGGGCACGGGTCAGACACAGGGTGAAGCTCCCTCTACTCTGTCCCGTCACACACTCCCAGGGCACGGGTCAGACACAAGGTGAAGCTCCCTCTGCAGTGTCCCGTCACACACTCCCGGGAAATGTGGGAAGGGTGACATGGCACTGAAGGAATGCCGCTCTGTAGGATTGTCGGTGTGGGGGATATTGTGCACATTCACTATGGGGAAGAGTAACGGATACACAAGAAGGTTAATGGAACATGGGACATGACCGTAGGTGAGCCTGGAGAGCGGCAGAGTGGATGGGGTCTGGAACAGCAGGGAGGTGGAGAGAGGAGCAGCAGAGTGGGTGCCGTCTGGATCCACAGGCTGGTCCGGCCCCCAACCCCAGCCTCCCATCCCACCCCTTCAAGGACAGGAGGGTCCCACAGAGTGTGTTGAAGGGGTTTCCACGAACAGTTCATGGGATGGGGGGGGGGGGGGGGGGGGTTGTGGTTCAGCCCCAAGGTGGTTCCCCCCTGAGCAGGGGAATGGAGAGAGGGGTCGGAGAGGGAGGGGTTCCTGTCAACGTATGAGGGGGAAGGGGTTAAAGTTCTGAAGAACAAGCAGTGGCAATATGACCTACAGTTCAAAGAAGGGCTGCAGGAACAAGACATGGTGTACAGAGGCATGTTAGAAAGAAAAGGTCAGTGAGGGCAAGTGTGGGTCCCTCACAGCCAGGGGCAGGGCAAAGTATAATGGGGAATAAGGAAGCGGTTGGGAAATTAAACAAATACTTGTGTCTGTCTTCATGGACACAAAAGATCTGGCAGAAATCCTAGAGGATCAAATGTCTCGGGAGACCGAAGAATGAAGGACGTAGCTTTTGTTAAGAACAAGTACTTGAGGCGTTGGTGAGATTAGAACTGCTCAATCCCAAGGTCCTGCTGATCTACTTGCCTGCGTTTGGAAAGGCAGCTTTAGACTCTGCTTCTTCAGGTCCACAGCTTCTGGGATTGTTGCTGTGACCCCACCGTTTAAGAAAGTAGATGGGGAACAAACATCAGTGGTGGGGAAAACCAACAAAAAGTACCAACAGAACAGCTTGGAAAGAATAACAGGATTGAGCAGAGAGAGCATGGGTTTGTGAAAGGAAAATCACGTTTGACTAATCGGTTGACATTCCCTGAGGAGCAGATGAAGGGGGAACCAGTGCGTGTAGTTTGGATTTTTGGAAGACTTTCAACAGGGGGTCGTGAGCAAGGTTGGACCATGGTGCAGGGAGAGTGGGATTAGAATGAGCGGGGTATTAAAGGGAGCGGGGAGTGAGGGATTCTGATGGAAGGGGGCTGTGGAATATTGAGGGATCGGTGTGTTCAGCGCTGCCTCACTCACTCACTGGGCTCGGTCTCCCTGCGTTTCCATTGGCCCTGGTCTCGCCCCGCCTCGCCAGGGTTGGGGAAGACTCCATGCTGAACTGCCGGTTGGGTCAGTACTGGTCCCAGGGGCTGGGCATTGCCTGGTGACTGCAGAAACACCACATCTCTCTCATGGTAGATGAAGTGTCGCCGAGGCTGCAGAATGTCACCTCTGGGATGAGGGCAGCTACACCCCCATTGTCAGCACTGGAAGGAAAGTGAACTGTGTATGGCAGCGCAGCAGCACATCTCAGAGTGCTGCTGCCTACCAGCTCCACGCAGCTGGGTTCAATCCCGAGCTCGGGCGCTGTCTGTGTGGAGTCTGCACGTTCTCTGTGACCCTCTGGTTTTCCCCCAGGTGCTCCAGTTTCCTCCCACATCCCAGAGACGTGCGGGTTGGTGGGGTAATTGTCCTGCTCTGTAGGTGGGTATCAGAATCAATGGGAAGAATAGGTTGTAGGGAATGGGATAACTCTTGTCAGCTAGCATAGACTCGATGGGCCAAGTGGTACGGAGATAGTTTGAGGACCTAAATGTTCCAGGTAGGCATGAGTGGCTGTGAAGGGGTAGGGACTGAACCCTGGTGTCAGGGGATGGGTGGTGACTGGTGCAGGGTTGCGGTCTGGTGTGGGGTCTGGTGCAGGGTTAGGGTCTGGTGCCCTGGGCTGGCTATTGGAGTTTGGCGCCCTGGGATGGGTGGGGACTGGTGAACTGGGAGGGGTGGGGATGGTGCCCTGGGTTGGGGTCTGGTGCCCTGGTGCAGGGTTGGGGTCTGGTGCAGGGTTGGGTCTGGTGCAGGGGAGGGGTCTGGTGTCCCGGGGTGGGGGCTGGTGCAGGGGTGAGGTCTGGTGCAGGGGAGGGGTCTGGTGCCCCGGGGTGGGGGCTGGTGCAGGGGAGGGGTCTGGTGCCCCGGGGTGGGTGGGGACTGGTGCCCCGGGGTGGGTGGGGACTGGTGAACTGGGAGGAGTGGGGATGGTGGCCTGGGTTGGGGTCTGGTGCAGGGTGGGGTCTGGTGCAGGGGTGGGGTCTGGTGCCCCAGGGTGGGTGGGGGCTGGTGCAGGGGTGGGGTCTGGTGCCCCAGGGTGGGTGGGGGCTGGTGCAGGGGAGGGGTCTGGTGCAGGGGTAGGGTCTGGTGCCCCGGGGTGGGGTCTGGTGCCCCGGGGTGGGTGGGGGCTGGTGCAGGGGTAGGGTCTGGTGCCCCGGGGTGGGGTCTGGTGCCCCGGGGTGGGTGGGGGCTGGTGCAGGGGAGGGGTCTGGTGCAGGGGTAGGGTCTGGTGCCCCGGGGTGGGGTCTGGTGCCCCGGGGTGGGGTCTGGTGCCGGGCAGCCCAGTGCCATGGTGGGGGGGCAGTGGGTGATGAACTACAACTCCCAGCATGCCCCAGGTCGCGGCTGCGCAGTGACACCAGGAGGCGGTGCGGCCGGGAGCCCTGCGCATGCGCCTTTCGGCGCCTCACATTCCGGCAGCGGGCAGAGCGCCCAGAGACCGGCCCCGCCCCCCCCCTCACCGCCCCCCCCCCTCACCGCCAGCGCCCGACCATCCAATGCGCTGGGCGGGGGAGGTTGGGGGAGGGGCGAAATGAGAGCCGCGCGTGCGCATTGCCCAGTTTCCATGGCAGGCGGCGGCTGCCGGCACTCCCTGCCCGGGCGCATGCGCGCCGGTACCCGAACGCGGACATGCGCAGTTGGTGCGGAAGCGGAGAGCCGGAGGTGAGAAGGTTCGGGGGGAGGTGGAGGCGACCGGACCCGGGGGAGGGGAGGCCGGGGGAGGGGTTGTCCGGACCCCGGACCCCGGACCCCGGACGAGAGGGGAGAGGGGAGGGGTTGTCCCGACCCAGGACCGGAGGGGGGAGGGGTTGTCCGGACCCCAGGGGAGAGGGGAGAGGGGAGGGGTTGTCCCGACCCGGGACCCCGGACCCCGGACCCCGAGGGGGGGGGGAGAGGGGAGGGGTTGTCCCGACCCGGGACCCCGGACCCCGGACCCCGAGGGGGGGGGAGAGGGGAGGGGTTGTCCCGACCCGGTGGAGTGGAGGGGACGGGACCCGGGGGAGGGGGCCCCGGGGGAGTGGAGGGGAGGGGACCAGGGGAGGGGAGGTGAGGTGAGGTGGAGGGGTTGTCCCGACGCGGGACCCGGGGGAGGGGATCCCGGTGTAGGGGAGGGGGCCCCGGGGGAGGGGACCAGGGGAGGTGGAGGGGTTGTCCCGACCCGGGACCCGGGGGAAGGGGATCCCGGTGAAGGGGAGGGGAGGTGGAGGGCTTGTCCCATCCCGGGACTCGGGGGAGGGGATCCCGGTGTAGGGGAGGGGTCCCCGGGGGAGGGGAGGGGACCAGGGGAGGTGGAGGGGTTGTCCCGACCCGGGACTTGGGGGAGGGGACGGGTCCCAGTGTCGGGGAGGGGAGGGGACTAGGGGGCGGCGAGTGCGAGGTTGTCGTTGTGACACCACTCAACCAGCCAATCTATCTCACTCCTGTACGCCTCCTCGTCGCCATCGGAGATTCTGCCAACAACAGTGGTGTCATCGGTGAATTTATTGGTGGTGTCAGAGCTGTGCTTTGTCACGCGGTCATGAGTCAGGAGGCAGTGGAATCAGATACAGTTCCTGCGTTTTGGATAAATACTTATGCAAGATGGAGAAGATACGGTCCTCGTGCAGGCCGATGGTATTCGTGTAGATGGACCAAAGGGTGGCCGTGGACATAGTGGGCAGCAGGGCCTGTTTCTGTGCTGTGCTGACTCTGTGTCTATGAGGAGAAATTTCTTCAGCCAGAAGGAGTGAATCTTTGGAATTCTCTCCCCCAGAGGCCGTGGGGACTCGGTCGCTGAGGAGATTTGAGGACAGAGAACGCCGGATTGTTGGATATTGAAGGAATATGAGGCAGAGAGTCAGAATAAAGGGAACATTTTGGTGCTGGGAGGTTGTGACCAGTGGGTGCTGCAGGGATTGGTGTCGGGGCACAGGCCGGCACTTCGTCATGGGACAAACCCCTCCCTCTTCACCCCTCCCTCTTCAACCCTCCCTGATACGCCAACTTCTCATTTCTGGGGCCAAGCCCGTCACCCTCTGCCCCTCACCAGCTCCTTTGTCCCCTTCCCAGTAAACAGCCCGGAACCATGTGGAGCACTCCCAGTGCGGTCTACCCAGGGTCGGACGCAGGCCCAGTGTAACCCCTTTCCTGTCCCTCTGGGAGTGACCCCAATGTGGACTTGCCTTCTCTACGGCCCTGCTAACCTGCAGAGTGACCTCAAGCAATGGGCGTGCTCCCAGACCCCGCTGTTCCTCAACTTACCTCTCCTCAGGAAGAAATGACCTCCCTGTTCCTGCTCCCAAGATGTACCATTCCCCGATGTGAATCATATTTCATCGGTCAGCCAGAGTTGTGTCCAGAAGGATGGATGAGGGTGACCCAGTGGATGTGGTGTATTTAGACCTTGAGAAGCCCTTTAATAAGGTGCCACATGAGATAAATTTAGAGTTCGTGGTGTTGTGGGTGATCTACTGGTGCAGACCGGGAACTGGGTAACAGGCAGGAGGAGAGGGAGCCGAGCTGGGGTTGGGAGGTGGTGATCGGTGGATACCACAGGGATCGGGGCTCTGGCTGTTCACTGCATCTAAGATTTGACGAGGGAATCATGTCATTCATCCGAGATCTCTGGTAACTGAAACTGGAGGCAATGAGGTGTGAGTAGAGGATGCAGAGGGGCTTCAGGGGAGCATAGACAAGGTAAGTGAGTGGGCGGTGACAAGACGGGTGGGGAAATATGACCTTGTCCACTGGAGTAGAAGAAAGTGGGAAGCTGGAAGGTCTTTCCGACGGTGAGGGACAGGACGGTGTTGGTGTGGGGAGGGAGCTGGGTGTCCTGGGACACCAGTCACTGGACGTTACCCTGCGGGAACAGCAGCACCAGGAGGGGAACGGTCCGATGGCCTCCACTGTGAGAGGGTCTGAGTCCGAGAGTCGGGACGTCATGCTCCAATGATCCCGGGCCCTGGGGAGACCACTCCTGGAGTATTGTGGACGGGTCTGGGCTCCCCACCTGAGGGAAGATCTATGAGAGACAGAGGGGGCACAGCGAAGGTTCCCCAGCTCGATTCCCACGATTGGGGGGGGGGGGAGTGGTTTGTCCCATGAGGAGAGATTAAGTAAACTGGCACCGTCCTCTCTGGAGTTTAGAAGAACGAGAGGTGATCTCACTGAAACGTCCAAACTCCTTACAGGACCTGACAGGGTGGGTGTGGGGAGGGTGTTTCCCTGGCTGGGAGGGTCTAGAACCAGGGGTCACAGTCTCAGAATGAGGGGTCGCTTGTTCAGGACAGAGATGGGGAGACATTTCTTCACCCAGAGGGGGGAGTCTGGAACTCCCTCCCCCAGAGGCCGTGGGGATCCGGGACAAAGATCGCCGGGTTGTTGGGTGTTGAGGGAACCGAGGGATGTGGGGTTAGTGCAGGGAGTGGGGCTGAGGTGACAGATCAGCCGTGGTCAGGGAACGGGGCATCAGGAACGAGGGGCAGAGTGGTCCATGGCTCCTTTTCTGAGGTGAGGCCTGGGTAATGTGGCCAATAAACTCTGCTGTGGTGGGGGCTGGTCCACCAGACCAATGTTATTTTCGCTGAAACTTCTAAACCTCACAGGTAGAACTAGAACTCCATCCAGGGTGCCACGTGTTAGGAGGGATGTCAGAACCTGCCTCTCTCCTGACGGGCTGCAGAAGACATTTATTAGAATGTCTCTGGGGATTTGAGTAATGATTAGGGAGGTGGACGGGGAGCCGATCGAGCGGCTGCTTTGTCCTGGACGGTGTCGAGCTTCTCGAGAGTTGTTGGATCTGCACCCACCCAGGCAGTGGAGAGTGTTCCATCACACTCCTGGCTGGTGCCTTGGAGATGGGGGAAAGGCCTTGGGGGTCTCGCCCAGCCTCTGATGAGGGCAGAAGCTGCTCTGTCTGCAGGCGGGGACTGCGCCAGAGGCACAGAACAGTGCGGCGTCTGCCTGTGGCGAGGTTCTTCGCCCGAGAGAGCAGGGAACACACCACAGGGAACACGTGGGTCCAGGAACGGGAGAGGAGGCAGAGTGGGGGGGTTAACGAGGATGTCAGGGCACGGACTGGCTGGTGAGAGGGACAACCACAATCTCCCCTACCTCAATTAAAATACCCCCATCCCCCACATTCAATTCAAATACCCCCACACCCCACACACATTCTGCTACCCTCCGCCCCCTCAATTCAGACCTGTCTCCCCTCCCCTCCCCTCCACACCCTCCTCCTCCATTGGGAATGGAGGTCAAAGTGTTGTGTTTCCATAAACCTGTCGGGTGGGTGGTGTCGGATTGGCTATCTTCGAATCCGCTGGTTCTTTCAGAAGTCCAGGAATGAGTTGGAGACAACTCGGTGCTTCACAAAGTTTTATTGGAAAAGTTTAAAACAAAGGAACAGTCACAGAGCACATGGCACCAGCCTTACCACTGGCAGATGAGCCGAGACAAATAACACAGTGTAACTGCACTGTGTAATGAATTGACCTGTATGATCGGTGTGCAAGACAAGTCTTTCACTGTACCTCGGTACAAGTGATAATAATAAACCAATACCAATAAAATGAGCTAAGGGGAGGGGGAAGAGAGCGAGAGGGAGATTAACAAAAAACGGCACCTTTTATACCTGAGATAAGAGGTCCTCCTTAGCTAACAATAGTCCATTCAGAAAACCTATTAGATACCTGTGGCCAAACCAACCAATGGGAAAACATGATGGACGAACCAGTAAGCGGCCAGTGGGCAGTGTTTAATTAGAGGGGGGTGCCTCGGGGCGGAGCGTGCCCGCTGTGGGTGTCCGACCCCAGCCAGCAGCTCAGTGTGGAGGGACCCGGGCCGGGCCCGCCCAGGACAGACCGCTCCTGCTGCCCTCGCCTGGGAGTGTTCGGGGGAGATAAGGAGGAGGGGCTGACCGCCTGCAAGGCTGCGATCTCCTCCTCGCGGTCAAGTCGCGGCGCCTCGAGGTGTCTGCCACGTGGCAGCTTCATCCAGGGAGCGGCAGCCCTGGGGTCCAGGGGGAGCCACAGTTACTGCCGGGCAGGGGGCTGGTGCGACTGGAGGCCTGTTGGGTTCCTCGAGTCCTCTCCCGGTCTAAACGGCATTAACCGCAGCCTCCGCACTCAGAAGCTTACTGTGATAGACACTGGCCTTGTGGATGTCAGTGAGGAGGGAAGACTGAGACTGCCAGGGGACAGGGAGGTGGCAAATGCAGTTTAATGCAGAGAGAGGTGAGGGGATGGGAGGGAAAACAGGACGGGAATACACAAGCACCCCAGTTATGGGAGGGACAGAGGGGATGTCCGTCCACAGATCCCTGAAGGAGCAGGACAGCTGGGTACGGGGTTAGAAAAAGGCAGTTGGTTCGGCCGAGACACAGAGTGTAAGGTCAAGGAGGGGAGGCTGGAACTGTGTCCCACACCAGTGAGACCCCAGCCCGACACTGGAGACAACTGTGGTCCCCACATCCCAGGGGAGACGGGGTCCCACTGGAGAGGCTGAGGGGCAGTGAGGGTTTACGAGGATGTTGCCGGGACTGGAACACCGTCACTGTGAGGAGAGGTGGCAGATGCTGGGATTGTTCCCCCCGGAACAGAGGAGGCTGAGGGGAGACAGTGGAGGGGTGTAAAATGGTGAGGGGTCTGGGCAGAGTCAGTCGGAAGGAGCGATTTCCCCGAGACCAGGGGCAGGGATTTACAGGAACCGGGGCACGGATTAGAGGGAGAGGAGGGGAGGTGTTTCCCCAGAGGGTGGGGGTCTGGGACTCACTGCCTGAGGCAGAGACCCCACAGTTACACAGCAGGGGGTGGGTGGGTGGGTGAAGAGCGATGAGACGGGAATGGCAGGGTGCACCGGTGGATGGAACCAGTGGGGAATCAACGTCACTCCGTGAACAATGAGATGAGCAGAAATTCATTTACACAGGCCATTCAGCCCTTCTGGGCCATACTGTACGGGGAGAGTAAGGTCACATCCAGGCACTGCTGAAGCATTTGAGATAAAGGAACTTGCTGTGTCACCCTGATAAACAGACACGGTACACGGGGCAGCAGCTCAGCCAGAAACACTGGGGCTGTGGCAGGGAAGGCAAGTGCATTCCAGTCTGTGAGTGTGTGTGTGAGTGCGCGTGCCTCTTGTTCTCCCCCCGGGCCTCACCCTCTGTGCCTTGCAGGCCCGATGCCTCGGACTGTGGTTGTCGTAGGAGCTGGTGTCAGTGGGCTCGCTGCTGCTCTCCATCTGACCAGAACTGCCGCTGCTCCCAAGGTAACAATGTCCCCAGGACAGCCCCTCCCCGGTGCGGCACTCCCTCGCCATCCCCCATTCCTCTCCGGCACTCCCTCGCCGCGCCCCCCCCCCACGATGGGCTGACGTCCCTCACTGCCGGCATGTAGAACGCAGACCCAGTGTCAAATCCTTTGGCGTGTGGATGTTCCGCTGTGTCGCCGGCCCTGATCCCGTGCTCACTGCCTCTCGAATCCTACCCTGTCCTATCGACCCTTCTCTCTCTCACCCCCTCCCCCCCACCGCCAAAATTTCACTCCCCCCATCCCGTCTTCCCTTCCTCCCTATCCCACCCCACCCAATCATTCCAGGTGGTCCTGCTGGAAGCGAGAGAGCGCACTGGCGGTTGGTTGCAGACCACACGGACGGAGGAAGGGGCGATATTCGAGCATGGACCCAGAGGAGTCCGGACCTCAGGAGCAGTGGGCAAGAACACCCTCCAACTGGTGAGGGAGTGGGTCCAGGAGTGGGCTACAGGCTGGGATCTGATCCAGGGGTTCGGGGTGGGGTTTCTATATAGAATAACAGATCCCCGGGAGTGGGTTACAGGCTGGGACCTGATCCAGGGGTTCGGGGTGGGGTTTCTATATAGAATAACAGATCCCCGGGAGTGGGTTACAGGCTGGGACCTGATCCAGGGGTTCGGGGGGTTTATATATAGAATAACAGATCCCCGGGAGTGGGTTACAGACTGGGATCTGATCCAGGGGTTCGGGGGGTTTATATATAGAATAACAGATCTCCGGGAGTGGGTTACAGGCTGGGACCTGATCCAGGGGTTCGGGGGGTTTATATATAGAATAACAGATCCCCGGGAGTGGGTTACAGGCTGGGACCTGATCCAGGGGTTCAGGGGGTTTATATATAGAATAACAGATCCCCGGGAGTGGGTTACAGGCCTGGATCTGATCCAGGGGTTCGGGGTGGGGTTTCTATATAGAATAACAGACGCCCAGGAGTGGGTTACAGGCTGGGATCTGATCCAGGGGTTTGGGGGGTTTATATATAGAATAACAGATTCCCGGGAGTGGGTTACAAGCTGGGATCTGATCCAGGGGTTTGGGGGGTTTATATATAGACTAACAGATCCCCAGGAGTGGGTTACAGGCTGGGGTCTAATCCGAGCGTCACTTCTTCATATTTTTCTGTTTGCCTCTCCAGGTGTCCGAGCTCGGTTTGGACCCCGAGGTTCTTCCAGTCACCTACAGTAATGCTGTCATTAGGAACCGGTACCTCTTTACCGGCGGCAAGCTTTGTGCATTACCTTCCAGCATCAGGTTGGTGACCTCAGGGCAGAGCTGCCCATGCTCTTCAGTGTCAAGTCCACCAACGTACCGTGCAGTGTCCAAACCCATCATCAGTCTGTCCTGTTTCCTAACCGCTAGGCCAGAACTGTGCACGGTGCTCCCAGTGTGGTCTAACCCAGGGTATGGAGACCAGAACTGCACGGTGCTCCCAATGTGGTCTAACCCAGGGACACGGAGACTGGAACTGTGCACGGTGCTCCCAGTGTGGTCTGACCCAGGGATACGGAGACCAGAACTGTGCACAGTGCTCCCAGTGTGGTCTGACCCAGGGTACAGAGACCAGAACTGTGCATGGTACTCCCAGTGTGGTCTGACCCAGGGACACGGAGACCAGAACTGTGCACGGTGCTCCCAGTGCGGTCTAACCCAGGTATAGGGAGACCAGAACTGTGCACAAGTGTTCCCAGTGTGGTCTGATCCAGGGACGTGGAGACTTCTGCACTTACCCTCTGGCCCCAGTTTCCAGAGGGCCAGAGGTGGGGATTGGGTGGGTTGCAGGAGAGATCGGGGTGGGGTTTGGGTGGTGAAGGACAGGGTGGTGTTTGGGGGAAGGATGCAAGTGGGTACTGATGGGGGTAGGGAGGTGGATGGGGGTGTGAGGTGTTTGGGGAGGGATGGGATGAGGTACAATGGGCCGAGATTGGGTGGGGAGGAGGATGGGGTGGGGTTGGGTTGGGAGAGGGGGGCAGGGTACAGATGGGAAGGGGTTGGGTGGGGTGGGTACGGGGCGGGGTTGGGTGCCACAGGTTGGGATGCCGTCCGCCTGTTACTCGGTCGCCGTGGACTCCCCCTGTCCCAGCGGTGTGTGACCCCCCCCCCCACCTTCACCTCAACAGGAGCGTGTTCTCCCGGCTCCCCCCCTTCTCCCTGCCCCTGGTCCACAGCCTGGTGCGGGAACCCTTCGTTAGACGGAGCAGGGAGGCGGACGAGAGCGTACACGGCTTCTTCACCCGCAGGTTCGGCCAGGAGGTGAGTCCCGGGGGCAGTGAGGGAACATGTCCCCCGTCCCCCCTCCCGTCCCCCCTCCCCCTCCCCCTCCCCTCCCTCTCCTCCCCACCCCTCCCCCTCCCCCCTCCCCCTCCCCTTCTCCTCCCCTCGCACCTCACCTCCCCCTCCCCTCCCCACTTCTCCTCACTCCTAACCCATTCCCTTCTCTTCCGCTAGTCCCCCCCGTCTCTTGCCCCCTCTTCCCCTGCCCCCTTCCAATCCCCCCTCTATCTCCCATCCTCCCTCCATCCTTACCCCCTCTACTCCCCTCCCCCCTCCCGTCCGCGTAATCCCTCCCCCCACCCCGTCCCCACCCCCTCCACACACGCCCGCACTGACCGCTCCTCTCCCCGCAGCTGGCGGACTACGGTGTGGACAGCCTGTGCCGTGGGGTGTTCGCTGGCGACAGCCGCCGGCTCAGCGTGCGCTCCTGCTTCCCCGCACTCTTCCAGGCCGAGCAGAGCTTTGGCTCCGTGCTCCTCGGGATGTTGGCCGGAGCAGGAGGTCAGTGACCCCGGATACCCCACCCCCGCCGACCCCCGACCACGGACACCCCTCCCACCCCCGCCGACCCCAGATAACCCACCGCCGCCGACCACCGACCCCAGATACCTCACCCCCGCCGACCCCAGACACCCTGGACCCCCCCCCCCCACCCCTGCCGACACCCGCCCCCGCCGACCCCAGATACCTCACCCCCGCCGACCCCAGATACCCCGGGCACCCCGCCAACCCTGGATACACCCACGCCGACCCTGCCCCCACCGACCCCGCTGCCCTTTCCGCACCGTCCCCAGCCCCCCCCACCCCCCAGGTCTCTGCCAGCCCCTCAGCCCATCACATCCATTCTATTCTCATTCTCTGATTCTCTCCCTCTCTCTCAAGCTCGCCCCCTGTCCCCACCCGTCCTCTGTCTCTCCCCATGCACCCTCTCTGCTTCTGTCCGTGCCCCTCCGCTCCCTGGGTATGTGTGCGGGTGGCGATGTTCACCTGTGGGTGCCCCCGCAGGGTGGGCCGCCCATATGCACACCCTACCCCGGGCACCGTCAACCTGAGGCCAGGCTCTGTCTCTCCACAGCTACCAAATGGGACGGAGTGCAGACGGGGATGCTGGAGCGGGCCCGGCGTGAACGCTGGGCGCAGTGGACGCTGCGGGCGGGGATGCAGGCACTGCCGGAGGCCATGGAGGCAGCCCTGCGGAGCAGGGGGGTGGAGATCCACCTGCACACACCCGTCACCCAAATCCGACCCACCGCCGACGGAGCCTGCCAGGTGAGTGAAGGGGTGACCCCCGGTACTGCCAGACAACATCTGCCCCATCTCACTCCCGCGGTCTGTTCAATATACAAAACCCCGAACCCCTGGATCAGATCCCAGCCTGTAACCCACTCCCGGGGGTCTGTTATTCTGTATATAAACTCCCCGAACCCCTAGATCAGATCCCAGCCTGTAACCCACTCCCGGGGTCTGTTCAATGTACAAACACCCCGAACGCCTGGATCAGATCCCAGCCTGTAACCCACTCCCGGGCGTCTGTTATTCTGTATATAAACCCCCCGAACCCCTGGATCAGGTCCCAGCCTGTAACCCACTCCCGGGGGTCTGTTATTCTGTATATAAACCCCCCAAACCCCTGGATCAGGTCCCAGCCTGTAACCCACTCCCGGGGGTCTGTTATTCTGTATATAAACCCCCCGAACCCCTGGATCAGGTCCCAGCCTGTAACCCACTCCCGGTGGTCTGTTACTTTTTATATAACCCCCGAGCCCCTGGATTCGGTCTCAGCTCTGTGGCCGGTTTGTGTTGTTGGCAGGTACTGATCGATGGAGGGACACTGACTGCGGACCACGTCTTCTCTTCAGTGCCAGCTCGAGGTTGGTAGAGCAGTGCAGCCGTGGGGCTGGGTGCCCGGGTGTGCAGCCCCTGACCTCTGCTCTCCTTCCTCCCGCAGTGCTGAACCGCCTGCTGCCCCCTGCCTGGCACCCACTGACGGAGGCTCTGAGTGAGATCGCGAGTGTGTCGGTGGCTGTGGTGAACCTGGAGTACAAGGGTCTGGTGCTGCCTGTGTTGGTGAGGCAACTGTCCCCTGTGTCCTGGACCCCCTCTCCCCACCCCCCCTCTCCCCACCCCCCCTCTCCCCCCCTCACCCCCCTCCCTCCCTCCCTGTCTCTCCTCCCTCGCTCTCCCTCCTCCCCTCATCCCTCTCTCCATTCCTCCCTGTCCGCACCCTCCTCCTCCCATCCCCCCCTTACCTCCCCTCAACCCTGTCTGTCCCTCCCTCCCTCATCTCTCCATCTCTTCCTCCTTCACCCTCTCTCTCCCCGTCCCTCCCCCAACTGTCCCCTCCCCATCTCTCCCTCCACCCACCCCACTTCCCCCTCCCCCCCCCCCCCCCAGTCCCGGTGATCTCACCCCCCCACCTCCTGCCCTCTCTCCACAGGGTTTCGGACACCTGGTTCCGTCGGCGGAGTGCGGAGAGATCCTGGGTGTGGTCTACGACTCCTGCGCCTTCCCACAGCAGGATCGGCCCGGGCAGCCCACCACCAGGCTGACGGTATGGTCACGGCGGGGCATGACAGAGGTCCCAGTGGGGCGGGGTCCCGGCAGGGCGAGGGCGGGGGTCCCGGCGAGCCTACCAAGGGGATCCTCCCTCCTCGGCTCAGCCACAGGTTGTTTCAATGCCAGCAGGTCTACCTCACCTGTCCCATTCCCCTGTAACCCATTCTCCACCCCTCCCCCCGTCCCCATCCACTCCCCCCCCCCCCACCAGATTCCACCCCTCACCCACACACCGGGGGGAGGGGGGGCAATTCACAGCGGCCCGTTACCCCACCCGTCTCCGGAGCACCCCACGGGGGAGCCCCACGGGTCACAGGGAGAGCATGCAGACTCCACACAGACAGTGCCCCAGGTCGGGATCGAACCGGGGTCCCGGGAGCAGAGAAGCAGCGGCACTACCCGCTGCGCCGCTGTGGGGGAGGTGTCGTTGCTCCAGCGGGTACGGGGAGCTCTGGGAACCGATGCTCAGCAGGTAAGTTGCCCCCCCCACCTCAGTGTGTAGGTGAGGGGGATGTGGAGAGAGTGAAATGGCTTGGGGTAGCTTCAGTTCCTAACACAGGGTCAGCATGGACTCAGTGGGCTGAAGGGCCTGTTTCTGTGCTGTATCACCTGTGAGTCGAAAGGGCACAGAGACAGGCCATTCGGCACAGCCAGTCCTGCGTCTCCGACTCTCTCCATCTCCGTTCCCGCTCCTTGCCTCCTCGTGGAGGCACCCCCACTGCTGGCTTCAGCACTCGCCCTGCTCTCTTCCCTCTCCCCTCCCACCATCCTGGTGAAGCAGGGATTCACTCACCCTCCTTCCCCACCCAGTGCCCACTGTTGGGAGTTCCCACTGGGCTCCCCTCGACACTGGAGGAACCAGACACACACTGGGGGTGATCTCCCTGCGGACCACCTGTGCTCTGTCCACAGGGGTGACCCTGAGCTCCCTGTTGCTGCCACTTTAATTCCCCTTCCCAACCCCCCCCCCCATCACCTGTCACCCCCTGCACCGTGACAACGGGGTCCGATGCAAGCTCGAGGACCAGCCCTTCGTCTTCTCCCCAACACCCCCCCCCCCAGGAGCCGGTCGCAGCCTGTGGGGACTCGGCCTCAGATTCAGCCACTGTGGGGAATGTTTCCCAGTGTGTGTGTGTGTGTGTGGAAGCTGGCCGGCCCCACTGGAGGTTTAACAGTGGTGCCGGTCACTCAGCAGTTCTCCCTCCGCGGACCCCTGCCTGCTGGGCTCAGCTGATCCAGCACACTGCCCTCAGTGTCGGGTGTCCCGCAGCCCCCAACACCACTTTCATTTCCCCTTGCTCCAGCGAATGAATACTTCTCGTGGGTATTCACTCACAGGCTTTGTAGCTGGAGAACTCAGCAAGGAGGAGGGTGAAATTCTGCCGCAGGTCTCCATAAATAAAGAGGAGGAGCTGGACACCTTGATGTGTGGATAAATCCCCAGGGCCAGATGAGATTTATGGGAGGAATGGGAAGAAATGGTTGGCACTCTGTCTGAGATTTTTATATCGACATTGGCCGTGAGTGTTTGGAGGGTGACAAACGTCGCCCTTCTTCCCAGAAGGACAGCAGGCAGAACCCTGGTCATTACAGACAGTGAGCCTGACGTCAGTGGTGGGGAAAACTTCTGAGGGGCAGGATTAATGATCTCTTGATCAGAGACAGCCAGCATGGCTTTGTTCAGGGAGGATGCTATCAGACCAATCTGCTTGAATTCTCTGAGGGGGTAACAGAGTGCGTCAATGAGGGCAGTGCTGCAGATGTGGTCTATCTGGACTTCGGCGAGGCCTTTGACAAGGTCCCATGCGGGACACTGGTCCAAATTGTTCAGGCCCATGGGATCCAGGGCAAGTTGGCGAATTGGATCCAAAATTGGCCTGGTGGTAGGAGATGGGGTGATGGTGCGGGGTTTGTTTCTGTGGTTGGATGCCTGTGACCAGAGGTGTCCCACAGGGATCGATGCTGGGACCCGTGCTGTACGTAATATGTGAATGGTGTGGATCTAGGAGGCATGATCAGTAGGTTTGCGGGTGACATAGAGATTGGTGGGGTTGTTGAGAGTGTGGAGGGTGGTGAGGCTACAGGGTGATGTTGATGTGCTGGTGAAAGGGGCTGGGAAATGGCAGATGGGGTTTAATCCGGATGAATGTGAGCTGATGCACTTTGGGAGAACGAATTAGGCTGGGACATTCACAGTGAATGGTAGGGTTGTAGGGAGTACTGAGGAACAGAGGGACCTCTGAGCAAGTCCAAAGGTCCTTGAAGTGCAGGTGGACAATGTGGTCAAGAAGGTATGTGGGATACTGGCCGCCGTCGGTCGGGACACTGAGCATAAGAGCAGGGAGGTTGTGCTCCACTGGTCAGACCTCAGCTGGAGGACTGCGCGCAGTTCTGGTCACCACACTACAGGAAGGAGGTGACTGCACCGGAGAGGGTGCAGAGGGGATACACCAGGACAGTGCCTGGGACAGAGCGTTCCAGGTATGAGGAGAGACCGGAGAGGTTGGGTCTGTTCTCCCCGGGGCAGAGAGGGTCGGGAGGGGGCAGGACTGGGGTATGTACAATTATGAGGGGTACAGATAGGGCAGACTGCTGGAAACTTTTCCCCACACCCGAGACAGATAAAACTAGAGGGCACAGATTCAGGATCAAGGGGAATGGATTTAGAGGAGATCTGAGGGGGTCCTTTCTCACCCGGAGAGCGGTGAGTACCTGGAACACACTGCCGGAGACGGTGGGGGAAGCAGAGACACTGACAACATTTAACAAGTGTCCAGACGAGCTCTGGAACCCCCCCCCCCCCCCCCCCCCAGACATAGACAGCTGTGGGACAGGTGCTGGGAGATGGGATTAGGACGGATGGGTGCCCACTGGTCAGTGTGGACCTGGTGGGCCGAATGGCCTGTTTCCGTGCTGTGTGGCTCTATAACCGCCCTCATTAACTTATGAGAGGGACATCTCCGTCAACACTGAGTTCACCATGGCAGCCTTGGTCTCTTGCCCCCACCCCCAAGACGTTCTCTTTGACACGTCCGTCCCTCCCCACCCTCTCAGCAACTTGTAAACTGAACAAACAGTTGTGTTTCCGGTCCCGACGAAGGTCTTTGACCTGAACCGTTGACTGCTCCTCTCTCTCCGGATGCTGCCTGACCTGCTGAGCTTTTCCAGCGTTTCTCTGATTTTACTTCGAGTTTTCAGTGTCTGCAGTTCTTTGACCCCTGTTGCTGGCTCTGTGACCACGCCCGTCCCCTTCTCCGTGCCCATTTACAAAGACCAGGGCCTTTTTGACCAAGTTTTCAACCTTCCCATGAACCCCACAGGCCCCCTACCCTGGCTCTCTGCCCCTGCGAACTGTCTCCCATCTGTACACCGCCCACCCCCCATCGTTCCCACCGCACGTAACGTCGCACCCCTCGGGGTCGGACCACCTGCCCCGTCCTCTCCTTGCGGTCGATCGCTGCCTCTCGCTGCACTCCGAGCCCTTGTGTTCTCTTCCCTTCTCCGGTGGCTCCTGGGGGGGGGGGAGGGCGAGAGGGAGGGAGTGGGGAAGGTCGGCGTTCCCTGGGCAATGGAGGGACGGGAGGTGATCCCGGGGCGGGGGGGGGGGGGGGGGGGGGGGGGGGGGGTGGGGGTGGGCGGGGAAGAGAGAGTGGGATTGTCTTAGAGTGATACAGCACAGACATGGGCCCTTCGGCCCACCACATCCGTGCCAACCCTTTTGCCCATCTACACCGATCCCATCTGCCCACGTTAGGGACGCCTCCGTCCACACCGTGCCGATTTCAGTGTCTGAACGTCTCAGACACGCGGTGACTGCGTCTGATTCCCCCACCTCCTCCCCCAGTGAGTTCCACGTATCAACCCCTCTCTGTGTGAAAACCCATCCCCTTTACATCTCCTCCCTCTCACCTCAGACCTGTGCCCCCTGCACCCTGACCCTGGGGGAAGGTTCTGACCAGCTCCCGTCTCTGCCTCTTATAGTTTTGTGTACCTCTATCAGGTCGCCCCTCATCCACCCCAGGGAGCACAAGCCCAGCCCCTCCGATCTCTCCTCGTCTCCTCCATCCCGGGCACCACCGTGGGGAAGCTCCTCTTAACCTTCTCCAGTGCCACCGCACCCTCCCCACAGAGTGGTGACCAGAACCGTACACGGTGCCCCCAGTGCCACCTATCCCACCCCATTCTTACACCACTGGGCAACCCCTTCCCTCCCCTCCATCCAGGGACCAAACGTCCTGTCAGGCGACGCAGGGATTCACTCGCCCTCCTTCCCCACCCAGTGCCCGGTGTTGGGAGTTCCCACTGGGGTCCCCTCGACACTGGAGGAACCAGACACCCACCTCTTCTCCATCCACCCTGAGCTCCCCGTTGCTGCCACCCCCCTCTGTTCCCCCAGTCACATCTCTGCCTTTGGCCTTTCACGCCGGTTCAACGCAAGCTCGAGGAGCACTTTATAGTCACAGACTCAAAGCACAGTCAGAGGCCCTTCAGCCCACCATCCACACTCACCCCATTTCCCAGCACTTGGCACGTAGCATCAGGTAAGCAGCATTCACAAGGAAAACAGAAACACAATTTTTACAAGATTTTAGTCCCAAGTGATCAAATAGTGTCGCTGTACTGAGGCAGTGATTAGGGTTGGTTCAAGAACCGAATGGTTGAAGGGAAGTAGCTGTTCCTGAACCGGTGGTGTGGGGACTTCAGTCTTCTGTACCTCCTGCCCGACGGGAGCTGTGAGGAGATGGCACGGCCCGGATGGTAGGGATCTTTGACGATAGATGTTGCCTTCTTGAGGCAGCACCTCCTGTAGATACTCCCGATGGTGGGGAGGGATGTGCCCGTGATGTATTGGGCAGAGTCCCATCACTCTCTGTGGTTCAAGTGCTCAACTAGATACTTAAACATGAGAGCCACTGCCTCCTCCACCCCGTCAGGCAGTGCGTCCCAGCTTCCAATCCCCCTCTGAGTAAAGAATCCCCCTCCAAACGTCGCACTCCTCGCCTTAAACCTACGCCCTCTGGTTTTGGATATCTCCAAAGTGAGGAAAAGTTTCTTGCTATCTCCCCTATTTACGCCTCTCATGACCTCTCCTGGGTCCCCCCTCAGCCTCCTCCGCTCCAGGGAGGACAGACCCGGCCTCTCCCCGTCACTGGAACGCTCCGTCCCAGGCACCGTCCTGGTGAATCCCCCCTGCACCCTCTCCGGTGCAGTCACCTCCTTCCTGTTGTGTGGTGACCAGAACTGCACGCAGTCCTCCAGCTGAGGTCTGACCAGTGTTTCATGAAGTTGTACCAAGACCTCCTCACTCTTGCATGCTGTTCCCCAGCTACTGAAGGCAGTGTCCCGAACACCCTCTTCACTACCTTGCCTCCCAGTTCTTCCACCTTTGGGGATCCTCACACATGTGCTCTGAGGTCCCTCTGTTCCTCAGCACTCCCCAGTTCCCTACCATTCATTGTGTATGCCCTACCCTTGTTAGACCTCCTGAAGTGCATCAGCTCTCACTCATCGGGATCAAATTCCAGCTGTCATTGCTGTGCCCAATTAATCTCTTCCTGTAATGAAGACTCCCCCCTCACGATCGACACCGCCAATTTTCCTGTCATCTGCAAACTTAATCTCCCAAATCGACAAGCTTCAGCCCTTGGGGCTGGATATCGAATTCAGATAACCAGCCATTCCAGTTTGTGCCTTGCCTTCCCAGCTTTGTTCCTTTCTCTCTCTCTTCTCCTCGGGTTACAGACTTCACTTGCCTCTGGTTTATGCCAGCACTGCAGGCCCCTTCACCAGCTCCTGTCTGACAGCACTGTGTCATTCAATCTTGGTCACCCCACACCGCTCTGCCAAACCCCACCCCTTCTGCAAGTCAGAGCTTGCCTCATGCCCACCCTGTCCCAGGCACCGAGCCAAGCAGGTAACTTGATCCACGCACACAGCGAAGGGTTTTTCACTGAATAATATTTATACAGGGTCATGGGGTCATACAGCAGGGAAACAAGCCATGAAATGCTCTCACTGCCTCTCCGGCAGTGTGTTCCAGTACTTCCAGCTCTCTGGGTGAAAACGTCCCCCTCAGATCCTTTCCCCCTCGCCCTGAATCTACATGCTCTTGTTTTAGCCGCCTCATTATTCCTCTTGTCCATTTATTTTTGTAATTCGCAGTAATCTGCAACACTGCAGCTGCAAAGCAACACATTTCACAACGTGCGTCGGTGATTCTGACTTGTCCTTGGGGAAACGTTTCCTGCAGGCTGCCCTGCCCTGTCCTGTCCCCTCGCAACCTCCTCCGCTCCAGGGAGAACAGACCCGGCCTCTCCCCGTCGCTGGAACGCTCTGTCCCAGGGAATCCCCTCTGCACCCTCCCCGGTGCAGTCACCTCCTCCCTGTGGTGTGGGGACCACACAGTACTGTATCCGGTATTGGCATTGGTTTATTATTGTCACTTGTACCGAGGTACAGTGAAAAACTTGTCTTACATACCGATCGTACAGGTCATTTCATTACACAGTGCAGTTACATTGAGTTAGTACAGAGTGCATTGATGTAGTACAGGTAAAAACAGTAACAGTACAGAGTAAAGTGTCACAGCTACAGAGAAAGTGCAGGGCAGTAAGGTGTAAGGTCACAACAAGGTAGATCGTGAGGTCAGAGTCCATCTCATCGTATAAGGGAACCGTTCAACAGTCTTATCACAGTGGGGTAGAAGCTGTCCTTGAGCCTGGTGGTACGTGCCCTCAGGCTCCTGTATCTTCTACCCGATGGAAGAGGAGAGAAGAGAGAATGTCCCGGGTGGGTGGGGGCTTTGATGATGTCGGCTGCTTCACCAAGGCAGCGAGAGGTAAAGACGGAGTCCACGGAGGGGAGGCTGGTGTCCGTGATGCGCTGGGCTGTGTCCACATCTCTGCAGTTTCTTGCGGCCTGGGCAGAGCAGTTTCCGTACCAAGCCGTGATGCACCCGGATAGGATGCTCTCTATGGTGCATCGGTAGAAGTTGGTGAGGGTCGGGAGAGCGCAGTTGCCCAAGAGCAATGGTGAGAAGGAGGGCAGGTGGGTCAGTGAGAGGGGAGATGCAGGCAGGGACAGAGCAATTGCCCCATAAGGGGGGATTTAAAGGGACCTGTGCCCTACTGGGGGAGTGTTTTTGGGGGGTGGGGTCAGTGTGAAACCATTGGCCCAGGTGGGTGCGGTGAAGGCCCACGACTGTCCCTGACTGTGCTCCAATCTCCAGGTGATGATGGGTGGATCCTGGTTCACTGCGGCCTTCGGAGAGCCGGGGAGTGTGGGCGCGGAGCTCCTGCGGCAGCGAGCAATCACAGCCGTGCGCCAACAGCTGGGGATCGCGGCCCAGCCACTGAGGACCATCGTCAGGGTGCACCAGGTGAGCGGGGGGAGGCTCCTTGGGCAGTGGAGGGGGTTACAGAGATGGGGAGGGATGTAGGGGTCAGAGGAGGTTACAGAGACGGGAAGGGGTGTAGGGGTCGGAGGGGGTCACAGAGACGGGGAGGGGTGTAGGGGTTGGAGGGGGTCACAGAGATAGGGAGGGGTGTGGGGGCCGGAGGGGGTCACAGAGACCGGGAGGGGTGTGGGGGCCGGAGGGGGTCACAGAGACGGGGAGGGGTGGAGGGGCCGGAGGGGGTCACAGAGACGGGGAGGGGTGTGGGGGCCGGAGGGGGTCACAGAGACGGGGAGGGGTGGAGGGGCCAGAGGGGGTCACAGAGACGGGGAGGGGCCGGAGGGGGTCACAGAGACGGGGAGGGGCCGGAGGGGGTCACAGAGACGGGAGGGGTGGAGGGGCCGGAGGGGGTTACAGAGTCGGGGAGGGGTGGAGGGGCCGGAGTGCCATCACACAGTCCCAGGGCACGGGTTAGACACAGGGTGATCTCCCCCTGTTTTGGAGTGACTGCCCGTGTTTTTGGCACACAGGACTGTATCCCACAGTATGGACTCGGACACTGGAAGCTCCTGAGTAAGTCATCATCAGCCACGTGGTGTGATCCGGTCCCCCCCTCCCCCGACACTCCTCCACACCCGCCACCCTCCGCTCTGTCCCAGCTTCCCAGCGTTCCCTGAATGAGAGATGGAAATCCATCCCAAGCCAGACACTGCCGTTAACTGCAGGCACAACTTCCAATCCTCCATCTCTGTGATCCCCTCCGGCCCCTACACCCCTCCCCGTCTCTGTAACCCCCTCCGGACCCCACACCCCTCCCCGTCTCTGTAACCCCCTCCTGCCCCTACACCCCTCCCTGTCTCTGTAACCCCCTCCGGACCCCACACCCCTCCCCGTCTCTGTAACCCCCTCCTGCCCCTACACCCCTCCCTGTCTCTGTAACCCCCTCCGGCCCCTACACCCCTCCCTGTCTCTGTGACCCCCTCCTGCCCCTACACCCCTCCCCGTCTCTGTGACCCCCTCCGGACCCCACACCCCTCCCCGTCTCTGTAACCCCTCCACTGACCTGTGGACCTCCCTCCCAACACCTCGCTGCCCCTCTTCCTCCCTGCTCCCATCTTGTTCCTTCTTGAGCCCCTCACTCCCCGACCGAGCTCCGGGGCGCTGCCCGTGATTCCTCCTGGCTCTCCCCTCCTGTCACTCACCGTGCAACTTGTTTCCTCTCCCCCCCCCCCCCCCACCCGCTTTTGCTCTTCTGCTCTCTTATTAACCCCCCTTTCCCCTCCCCATTTTTCTCTCTCCCCCCACCAGCTGCCATCTCTGAGTTTATTGAGCACAACCGTTTACCGCTGACTCTGATCGGGGCCTCGTACCAAGGCGTGTCGGTCAATGACTGCATCTACCAGGCACAGCGCGGGGTGGAGTGCCTGAGGGACTGACGGGGCTCTGGACGAGGGGGTCCTCGGGCACACTTCCACAGCCGGGGACCCCGGGGTCTCCTCGCCCCCTCCGACCCCCTTCCCCCCACCCCCAACAGACCGAGAAACGATCAGGCTCCCCTCCCAGGTCACTGAAGGTGTCGTCTCGGCCCCAGTGTGGTAACGGGGGCTTCACCAGCACCTAACGGGGCCATTCCAGAGGAGAACAGGAAGATGCCCCCCCGCGGGGAGGACAGGAAGATGACCCCACCCCACCCCGTGGGGAGGACCAGACCCGACTGCGGGGGGATCTCAGGGACTGGGCCAAGTGTTGCCGGGCTCCCATTTGATGCCTAAATGCGTCGGGGCTGGGGCTATTTACCCTGGAGCGGGGGAGGCGGGTTGGTGGGGTGGGGGGGTGACCTTGAAGGCATGAGTAAGGTGGGCGGTCACAGCCTTTGTCTCAGGGAAGGGGGTCTCTGAAATTTGGGGGCACTTGTTTAGGGTGGGGGACCTGAGGGGCAACTGTTCCACACATAGGGAGGTGGGTGTGTGGAACGAGCTGCCCGAGGAAGGGGTACAGGTGGGGACGGTTACAGTGTTCAAGAGACATTTGAACATCGGCCTAGCTGGCCATCCACGGGTCCCGGCGGCGGCGGCCAAGGGTTCCGGCTGGTCCGCCTGCCTGCCAGTCTTCCAGGCTCACGTCCGCGCGCGGAGTCCTTGGAGAGGGAGCACACGGTATCCGTGGGCAGCCTGGTTGAGTTCCACGCTCGGTGGGCCCCTCGGGATCGCGTGTGTCACGGACAGTGAGAATGCGATTCTCATCTGAAGTGTGTGTGCGTTTAGTGGGTGTTTAGTTAGTGTTATTTTGCTGTAGTTCTGTAGATGTTTAGTTTGTTTTCTTCTCTTCCTGTATCAGTTGTAGTGTAGTGACACTGGTTGTCCTTTTGTAGTGCTTTTAGTTAATAAACCTTTATATTTTAAAAAAAAGACGTTTGAACAGGTACATGGTGTCAAGGGAGGCAGGCAAACACCAGGCAGATGGGACTAAATCCAGTCAGTATGCTGAGGTTGGGCGGAAGGGCCTGTTTCTGTGCTTTGTGACTCCGGGACTCTCTCAGCTCAGGGGTGCGTCCTCCAGGGAGGAGGCAGCAGCAGACTGCAGGAGGGCAAAGGGCGGCGGAGCTGGGCAGAGAGGCGGCGGATGCTGTTTAATCCAGAGAGGTGTGAAGATAAGACAAGATAACACATCGACTGTTACATGGAGGAGATGCAACACACAGAGTGTGGGGGACAGAGGGAGGTGGGGAGAGGGGACAGAGGGTGGGGTCTGGATCAGTAAACAGAGAACAGCAGGGAGCCGGGGCTGAGCCCCGACTCACCACCGGTCTGGCCCCCAACCCCAGCGTCCAATCCCGTTCCGGCGTCAGTAGTTGAGGAAGGCTGGGAGGGTCCCGGAGAGGGTGCAGAAGGTCCTGGGACAAGAGGAGCCGAGTTTGTTCCCCCTGTGCCAGGGAAGGTGGTGAGGGGTCTGGGGGGGGTGGGAGGCACGATGGGGGTGGAGAAGGGGTTGGATTGAGGGAAGGGGTTCCCATCAGCGGACGGGTCCGGGGGCAGTTCTGGGCTGTGCCCGTGACATGCTGTCAATGAGGTGCAGATCGTCAGTGTCCCTCCATCTCCAGGGAGGGGTCAGAACCGGTGGGGGGGAGTGTGTCGGTCGGTGGTCTGTTCAATCAAAGACCCCACTTTTATTTCAAAAATATATTTTTATTTATGAATAAAGTTTATAAAGAGGAAGAACACGATGCAAAAACAGAAGCTTAACATTCACATCTGTACATTCAGTGGTGTGAACCATAAGGAGAGAGAAAAACACACACACATATCACCATTGCCACTTCTGTGGCCCCCTGAGGTGATGCCCCTTTCATTGTTCGAGGGGCTCCCCCCCACCCGACTCTGCCCCTCCATGTGTGGCAGCGGAAGGAGCCCAGACTGTGGTCCTTCCCCAAAGAGCCTGTGCATTGGCTGCGCCCAGCTTCAGTGCGTCCCTCTGCACGCACTCCTGCAGCCGGGACTATGCCAGTCCCCAGCGTTCCCTTATGGAGGTCTCGCTGTGCTGGGAGACCAACAAGTTTCGGGCAGATCAAAGGACGTCCTCCACCCAGTTGATGACCTTCCAGCAGCTCCTGATGTCTGTCTTGGTGTGTGTCCCCAGGAACAGCCTGGAGATCAGAGAGTCCTCTGTCACACAGCTGCTGGGGATGAACTGGGACACGACCCCTCGCATCCTTCTCCGCACCCTCTCAGCAAATCCACAGTCTGCAAAGAGGTGGGTGACTGTCTCCTCCCCACCGCAGCCGTCCCGAGGGCAGTGTGCATTGGGGGTGATGTGTCGTCTGTAGAGGAAGGCTCTGACTGGGAGGGCACCTCTCACCACCAGCCAAGCCAGGTCTCTGTGCTTGTTGGTCAGATCTGGCGATGAGGAGTTCTGCCATATGGTTTGGAGCGTTTGCTCCGGGAACAATCCCACACATTGCATAGTGTCCCTGTCCCCCAGTGTCTGAAGTACATTCCGTGCTGACCACTGCCTGATGGACTTGTGGTCAAAGGAAGAAATCTTCCATAAAGGACGGGTGGTACTGCAATGTCCAGCAGACTGGGACGTTATGCGGTAGAGGGGCCAGGCCTGCCTTCCGCAGCACCGGGTTCGGGTAGAACATCAGCACGTACTGACACTTGGTGCCCACATGCTTGGGGTCCACACACCGGCTGTTACAGCCACACATGAAGGTGGTCATCAGGATGAGGGCAACGTTGGGTACACTTTTGCCCCCATTCTCAGAGGACTTGTGCAGCGTGACCTGTTGGACTCACTCCATCTTGGACCCCCAGATAAACTGGAAGATCTCCCAGGAGATTGCTGAGGCAGAGGAGCGGGGAACAGGCCACACCTGCGCCAGGTACAGCAGCCCTGAGAGCACATCGCACCTGATGACCAAGTTCTTCCCAGTTATTGACCAGAGAACGCCATGTCCACAGATCCAATTTCTGTTTGACCTAATCCGCTCCAGCCAATTCTTGTTACATGCCTCAGCCCCTCCGAACCAGACCCCCGGCACCTTCAGGCAGTCAGGCCTGACGGTAAGGGGGACATTGGATTGGTCGGGCCAATTGCTGAAGAGCACGGCCTCGATCCTCCTGCGGTTGGCTCTGGCCCCCGATGCCAACTCGAACTGGTCGCAGATGCTGATCGATCTGTGAAGTGACCGTGGGTCGGGTGGAGGAGCTGCCTGTTTGAGACGGCGGAGGAGGAACGCTGTCCGGTGGAGCTGCAGAACTCTCCCCCGCAGCGCTGTGGAGCACCCAGAACACTCGGGCCGACGAGGAGGGTGGAGCGGAGGCCAAAGTCAGGTCAGCCACGGACTCGGTTGTGGAGCACACCCCCACCGCCTGCAGTGGCCGGACTGCGTCCCTCCCTCACTGTGTGACTCCCTCCATGTCTCAGTGCCGGCCCCTCGCTCTGCCCGTGTTGGTGGCGCCTTTCACTCCGTGTCCCTCGCCTTCCCCCTTCCCTCTCCCTCCTGATACGACTGGAAAGTGATGTCCCACCTCTTGTACCCAATGTGCCGACCTGCCGCATCACGGACACCCCCCCGATCTCTCTTCCCCGTGGACTGCGCCCTCAGGTTTACACTGCACTTTCTCCCTCTCCCTCTCCAAACGTAACACTCCACACCTACCACCATCAAACTTCACCTGCCTGTCTCCGTGGCCTGTTACAGTCCCGCTCTCCCTTCACCACACGCCAGGCTTTGTGTCAACTCAGTTGTCAGCCAGGTACAAATAGAGTCAGACGGCACAGAAACCGGCCCAACTCGCCCATGCTGACCGAGGACTTCCTGAGCTCGTCCCATTTGCCCGCGTTTGGCCCATATCCCTCTTTCCTATCCATTTACCTGTTAAATGTTCTAATTATACCCATCTCGACCACTCCCTCTGGCAGCTTGTTCCACACATTGACCACCCTCTGGGTGGAAAAATCTGCACCTCAGGTCCCCTTTAAATTTTTCCCCTCTCACCCTAAACCTGTGCCCTCTGGTTTTAGACTCCCTGACCCTGGGGAGAAGACGTGGCCATTGATCTCATCGATGGCCTCCTGATTTTTAAGATGCATCAACCTCTATAAGGTCACCCCTCAGCCTCCTTCATTCCAGAGGGAAAACAGCCCTAGTCCCTCCAGATAACTCAAGCCCTCCGGTCCTGGTAACAACCTCCTGAACCTTTTCTACATCCTTCCTCTATACTGAACCGCTCACAGTGCTCCGTGCGGTCTCACCAACGCCTTGTACAGCTGTAATGTGACGTCCCAACTCAGTGCCCCAACCAGTGAAGGCCAGCGTGCCAGACACCACCTTCACCTAACCTGTCAACCTGTGTCTCCACTTTCAGGGAACTAGGTACCTGCCACCCTTTGTACCCCCAGTACATCGCTGCTGAAATAAGATGGCCAAAACTGTGCGTTGTCTTCCAGCCGTGATCTC
This sequence comes from Pristis pectinata, assembly GCF_009764475.1. Lineage (NCBI taxonomy): Eukaryota > Metazoa > Chordata > Chondrichthyes > Rhinopristiformes > Pristidae > Pristis > Pristis pectinata. The sequence goes on from NW_026262474.1 coordinate 78,003, forward strand.
ATCCTACAATCTCCTGTCCATGTTCCCGCTCTCCAGCGGCTCCCACTCACTCACTGACCAGCTAACCCCGTTTACAGCTTCTCCCGTGGTCACCCCGGCTTTACCCTGTCAGAGACACCCCACCCGCCCCACAGCTGAGCCTTCCTCTCTCTCCTGCCCAGTTCTAAGCAAAGGTCTTCAGCCTGAAACATTTCCTCTGTTTCTCTTCCCACAGACACCGCCTGACCACCTGAGTGGTTCCAGTATTTCCAGCTTTGGGTTTAGATCTGCATCTAGTGCAGTGTTTTTGCTGTTTACACCATAGCATACTTATTAACTTGGCTTGCTGAAGGCATTTCATGAATTCAAAGTCATTGCATAATGACTGAAGTGTTAAATCTTGTGCACAGGCTTAAGGAGCGAGAGAGAGTGTTAAGATTTAAGGGGGACCTGAGTGGCAACTTTTTCACACACAGGGTGGTGGGTGTGTGCAAAAATTTGTCAGAGGAAGTGGCAGGTGGGGTAGTGCCCGTACTTAAGGACGAGATCAGGACGATAGTGAGAGACGATACAGGTCTAAGGAGCAGAATGTTGGCAGGCATGGTAGTGTAGCAGTTAGCGTGACGCTATTCCAGCGCCAGCGACCGGGTTCAATTCCGGCCGCCGTCTGTAAGAAGTTTGTACATTCTCCCCGTGTCTGCGTGGGTTTCCTCCGGGTGCTCCGGTTTCCTCCCACATTTCAAAGACGTACGGGTTAGGAAGTTGTGGGCATGCTATGTTGGCGCTGGAAGCGTGGCGACACTTGCGGGCTGCCCCCAGAACACTCTACGCAAAAGATGCATTTCACTGTGTGTTTCCATGTACATGTGACTAATAAAGAGATCTCATTATCTATGTTGAGTCTATCTGGGTAGAGATTAGGAACAGTAAAAGGGAAAAAAATCACTGGTGGGAGTTGTCTCTGGGCCAGCGGATAATAACATTACAGTGGCACAGGCAGGAAACCAAGAAATATCTGATGCATGTCAGAATGGAACGGCAGTTGTCATGGGGGACTTCAACTTCCACATAGACTGGGAGAATCAAGTTGGTTGAGGCAGTCTTGAGGAGGCCTTCATAGAATGCACCTGTGACAGCTTTTTTGAACAGCAGGTTAGTGAACCTACAAGGGTCCTGCGCAATGAGACGGGTAAAATTAACCATCTTGTAGTTAGGGAAAGAGTGATCACAGTGTGATTGAATTTCTCACACAAATGGAGGGCGCAATAGTTCGATCTAAAACCAGTGTATTCTGCCTAAACAAAGGAGACGACACGGGACGAGGGAGGAGTTGGCCAGCGTAGACCGGGAACACAGGCTGTGTGGTGGGACAGTTGAGGGACAGTGGACGACTTGCAGAGAGATTTCTCACGGCGCTCGACAAAAGTATATTCCAGTTAAAAACGAGGACAGTGAGGGTGGGGAGAGCCAGCCGCCGATAACTGAGGAAATACAAGAAGGCATCAAGCTAAAAGCTCGTGTACGAAGTCACCAAGAGTAGTGGGAAACTGGAAGATTGAGAAAAGCAACAAAGAACCATTAAGCCAGCAATAAGGAAAGGGAAGCTAGATTATGGAAGTAAACCAGCACAAAATATAAAAAGGTACCAGAAGTTTTTACAATTATATAAAGTGGGAAAGGGCGGCTAAAGTGAACGTAGGTCCCTTGGAAGTTGAGACGGGGGAATTAATGCTGGGTAATGTGGAGATGGCCGAGGCCTTGAACGACTATTTTGTGTCTGTCTTCACGGTGGAGGACACATCTAACCTGCCAAAGAGATGCTGTGGATGCGATGGGAGGTGAGGAGCTCGATACAATCGCTGTCACTGAAGAGGTAGTGATGTGCAAACTAGTGGGCCTGAAGGTAGACAAGTCCCCTGGTCCTGATGGGATGCATCCCAGGGTACTGAAAGAAATGGCGGAGGTTATAGTGGAGACGTTTGTGATAATTTACCAAAATTCTCTGGACTCTGGGCAGGTCCCGGCAGATTAGAAGACGGCGAATGTCACGCCACTGTTTAAAAAAGGATGTAGGCAAAAGGCAGGTAACTACAGGCCAGTTAGCTCAACGTCTGTCGTCGGGAAAATGCTTGAAGCTCTCATTAAGGAAGAAATAGCGAGACATCAGATAGAAGTGGTTCCATCAGGCAGACACAGCATGGATTCAGGAAGGGCAGGGCCTGTCTGACAAACTTACTGGATAGAGGGGAACAGGTGGATGTTGTGGGTATCCAGAAGGTGTTCGATAAGGTGCCGCATAAAAGACTTATCCATAAGATAAGGATGCATGGAGCTGGGGGTAATGTATTCGCATGGATAGAGGATTGGTTACCCAATAGAAGGCAGAGAGTTGGGATAAATGGGTGTTCCTCTGGTTGGCAATCAGTGGTGAGCGGGGTGCCACAGGGGTCGGTGCTGGGCCCACAACTGTTTACGATAAACATTAACGATTTGGACGAGGGGGCCGAGTGTAACGTGTCTAAGTTTGCTGATGACACTAAACTGAGTGGAAAAGCAAATCGTACAGAGGATGCGGAGAGTCTGCGGAGAGATATGGACAGGTTCAGTGAGTGGGCGAGGGTCTGGCGGATGGAGCACAATGTTGGTAAATGTGAGGTCATCCACTTTGGAAGGAAAAACAGAAGATCAGATTTTTATTGAAATGGTGACAGATTGCAGCGTGCTGTCGTGCTGAGGGAGCTGGGAGTGCTTGTGTGTGAATGGCAAAAGGTCGGTTTGCAGGTACAACAGGTTATCGAGAAGGCAGTTGGAATGTTGGCCATTGCTGGAGGGACTGAGTTTAAGAGCAGGGAGGTTATGCTGCAACTGTACAGGGTACTGGTGAGGCCGCACCTGGAGTACTGCGTTCAGCTCTGGGCTCCTTACTTGAGGAAAGATATACTGGCTTTGGAGGTGGTGCAGAGGAGGTTCACCAGGTTGTTTCCGGAGATGAGGGGGTTATTCTGTGAGGAGAGATTGAGTCGCCTGGGACTATACTCGCTGGAATTCAGAAGAATGAGAGGGGATCTTGTATATAAAATTATGAAAGGGATAAGATAGAGGCAGGAAGGTTGTTTCCACTGGTTGGTGAGACTAGAACTAGGGGACACGGCCTCAAGATTCGGGGGAGTAGATTTAGGACGGAGATGAGGGGGATCTGCTTTTCCCAGAGAGCAGTGAATCTGTGGAATTCTCTGCCCAGGGAAGCAGTAGAGGCTGCCTCATTGAATATATTTAAGACACAAGTAGATAGATTTTTGCACAGTAGGGGAATTCAGGGTTATGGGGAAAAGGCAGGTAGGTGGGGCTGAGTCCACGGCCAGATCAGCCGCGATCTTATCGAATGGCGGAGGATGCTCGACGGGCCAGGTGGCCTCCTCCTGCTCCTGCTTCTTATGTTACTGTTGTCGGGCACTTTGGTGGTGCTGGACTAAAAGATCATTCAGGCTGTTCAATGCTATTCCAGTTAATACTGCAACACTTTAAATTCACTTTACAAAAATAGTTATACAACAGCACAATAAATTTCCCAGTGAAACCAGTTTGGTTGAACGGGTCCGTGGGAAGTGGAGCCCGACTGGATTTCACAGGAAGCTCTGGTGAGCCGGATGTCCAACCACTGGGGACATCCCCTCCCTGTCTCTGTGACCCCCTGCGGCCCCTACACTCCACGAGCGAGTCTACCTGCACTTGTGGTGAGCCAGTGGCGGGGGCTGTGGCATCGCTGGAACAACGACCTGCTCTCTCACTCTGTCCTTTGCTGCCGACTTCGGTTCCGGACGATCCCCGCACCCACGCCCCCTGCCCTCGGTTCGTTCACACCCGTTGTTCCTGGCGAGGGGCCCGGAGCCGAGGACGGCTGCTGACGGTGGTGACTGGGAGGGGGCGTGTCTCTGGTTTTCTCTCTGCCTGCATATCAGCTCCAGAGGGGCTGAGTGGCCTCCTATACTTGCCCAGCAGTCTGAGCGGACAGGGTGGTCTCTCGGCGTGGGCAGCCTCTGCTCTGGCCCACTCCCCTCGATGCCGGCGTCAGCAGGTCCTCCCCTCGTCCCTCGTCCAGCCTCGTGCCCCTGGATCCGGCGAGGCCTCCTTCCTCCCTCCCTCCACTCGAGAAGGGGCTCCCACAGCACCGCATTCGCAGGGAGACCAACGTCAGTAATGCCAACAGGACGGCGGCAGAGAGGAACAGTCCGATCCGCCATTGTGGGCAGCAGGGTGACTGGGAGTCTGCAACAGAGCAAGGGAGAGTCAGGGAGGGAGGGAGAGACAGTGAGAGACAGGAGAGAGAGTCAGAGAGAGAGGGAGTCGGGGAGAGAGAGAGTATGGGAGAGAGTCGGGGAGAGAGAGTCAGAGAGTTGGGGAAGGAGGGAGAGAGTCAGGGACGGTGGGGGAAGAGAGAGGGAGACACGAGAGACTGCGGCTGCTGGATTCTGGAACAACACACAACGTGCTGGGGGAGCTCAGCGGGTCAGGCAGCATCTATGGAGGGAAATGGACAGGCGATGTTTCGGGTCAAGACCCCTCACCCGGAGGGGGGTAGGGGTGGGAAGTCAGAGAGAGGGAAGACAGGTAGGTAGAGGAGGGTGGGAGACCAGGGATGTGGTGGGGGGGGTGCAGAGGGCTGGACGGGGTCACAGGGGGAGGGGTGTAGGGGCCGGAGGGGGTTACAGAGACGGGGAGGGGTGTAGGGGCCGGAGGGGGTTACAGAGACGGGGAGGGGTGTAGGGGCCGGAGGGGGTTACAGAGACGGGGAGGGGTGTAGGCGTCGGAGGGGGTTACAGACGGGGAGGGGGCCGAGCTTCAGTGGGTAGGGGTGTCCGGGCTGGGTCTGGGGGTGCAGAGGGGAGATGGTCCGTACCGTTGACTTGTGGGCAGTGTTCCGGATGGTGCAGCCCATCGGTGCCCCGTGTGGTCTGGTCCGGGCAGCTGGGGTGACCGCTGCGGGTCTGGTTGAGCCGGGGATGGGTGACCACACACCTCAGGTCGGGCACCCAGGACGTGTCCACCTCCAGCCCGCGCTGCAGCCCAAAGGTGCCATCTGCTGCCTGCGACACCTCGGTGGCCTGTGCTGGGCCCGTGTATGCGCTGCCGTTCCCCCAGCACCAGCCCAGCGCCGACTGGGGGAACCCGCCGCTGGACAGGCAGGTCAACTGTGCCCGGCCCCCACCCAGGGGCAAGCAGCTCACCTGCGGCTGGCTGTATGGAGCTGGGGGTGGTGTGGTGGGGGGGGGTAAGGCAATGGATCATAATTAGTTCCTTCATCTGTGTCCCGTCACCGACCGTCCCCACCACCTGTAACCCCCCCACCAACCTGTACCCCCCCCCCCCACCCCCCACCTGTATCATAGAAAACCTACAACACAATTCAGGCCCTTCAGCCCACAAAGCTGTGCCGAACATGTCCCTACCCTAGAAATTACTAGGCTTACCCATAGCCCTCTATTTTTCTCAGCTCCATGTACCTATCCAACAGTCTCTTGAAAGACCCTATCGTATCCGCCTCCACCACCGTTGCCGGCAGCCCATTCCACACACTCACCACTCTCTGAGTAAAAAACTTACCCCTGACATCTCCTCTGTACCTACTCCCTAGCACCTTAAACCTATGTCCTCTTGTGGCCACCATTTCAGCCCTGGGGAAAAGCCTCTGACTATCTACCCTATGAATACCTCTCATCATCTTATACACCTCTATCAGGTCCCTCCCCATCCTCTGTCGCTCCAAGGAGAAAAGGCCGAGTTCCCTCAACCTGCTTTCATAAGGCATGCTCCACATTCCAGGCAGCATCCTAGTAAATCTCCTCTGCACCCTCTCTATGGCTTCCACATCTTTCCTGTAGTGAGGCGACCAGAACTGAGCACAATACTCCAAGTGGGGTCTGACCAGGGACCTATATAGCTGCAACAATACCTCTCGGCTCCTAAATTCAATTCCCCGATTGATGAAGGACAATACACCATATGCCTTCTTAACCACAGAGTCAACCTGCGCAGCCGCTTTGAGCGTCCTATGGACTCGGACCCCAAGATCCCTCTGATCCTCAACACTGCCAAGAGTCCTACCATTAATACTATGTTCTGCCATCATATTTGACCTACCAAAATGAACCACTTCACACTTCTCAGCCCAACTCTGCATCCTATCTATGTCCCGCTGTAACCTCTGACAGTCCTCCAAACTATCACAACACCCCCAACCTACATGTCATCTGCAAACTTACTAACCCACCCCTCCACTTCCTCATCCAGATTGTTTATAAAAATCACAAAGAGCAAGGGTCCCAGTGCAGATCCCTGAGGTACACCACTGGTCACCGACCTCCACTCAGAATACGACCCCTCAACAACCACTCTTTGCCTTCTGTGGGCCAGCCAGTTCTGGATCCACACTGCAATGTCCCCTTGGATCCCATGTCTCCTTACTTTCTCAATAAGCCTTGCATGGGGTACCTTATCAAACGGTTTGCTGAAATCCATATACACTACATCTACTGCTCTCCCTTCATCGATGTGTTTAGTCACATCCTCAAAAAAATTCAATTGGCTCGTAAGGCAGGACCTGCCCTTGACAAAGCCATGCTGACTATTCCTAATCATATTATACCTCTCCAAATATTCCCCACTTGTACCTCCCACCTGTACCTCCCCACGTACTCCCCCCCACCTGTATCCCCCCCCACCTGTACCTCCCCACCTGTACTCCCTCCACCTGTACTTCCCCCACCTGTACTCCCCCCACCTGTACCCCCTTCACCTGTACCCCCTTCACCTGTACCCCCACCTGTGACATTGAGCTGTTGCTCCTGCTGGTTCTTCCACCTTGGGGTGTAGACGATGCACCTGTAGCTGCCCTCATCGTGGGCAGTGACCCCCCGCAGCCGGAGCGAGGCGTCCCCCTGCCCCAGCCGGGACTCGTTGACGGTGGCCCTGCCCCTGAAATGCGCGTCCTGGTGCTCGTCGAGGGCCGATCCTCGGTGGTAGAAGTACGCCACGACGGGACCGGCGGCTCTCCACAGAGTCCACTCTACGCTCAGCTCCCCGTCCCAGCGCTGAGCGAACCGGCAGGTCAGTGTGGTGTCCTCCCCAACCCTGGCGAGGTGGGGCCAGACCAGGGCCACTGGGAACACAGGGAGACCGAGCCTGTCACTGAGATCATCGACTGGGTGAGGTGGCTCTGAATACACCAGTCCCTCAATATCCGACCCCGCTCGCCCTTCACTCCCCGCACCCTTTCCTACCCCTCTCCGTCCAAGTATGGTCAGTAAGTTTTCAGGTGGCACCTGAATCGGTCAGTGTCGGGGACGGTGAAGGTTGTCCCGGGTTCCGATCAGCGGGGGAAGTGGGCAGAGGAAAGGCAGGTGGGAATCTAACTCGAGCAAGTGTGAATCGATGCTTCTTGGGAAGTTAAACCAGGGCAGGACTTACACAGTGAACGGCTGGGCCAGAGAGACCCAGGGGGACAGGTACATCGTGGACACACAGGTAGACGGGGTGGTGAGGAAGGTGTGTTGGGACACAGTGCAGGAGTTGCAAAGTTTACGTTACAAGCTGTTGGTGAGACCGCACTTGGAGCACTGAGTGCTGTTCTGGTCGCCCAGCTACGGGTAGGGCGTGATTACACTGGAAAGGGAGCAGAAGAGGTTCACCAGGATGTTCCCGGGACTGGAGGGCTGGAGTTATACGGAGAGACTGTGCAGGCCGGGACTGTTTTCCCTGGAGTGAAGGAGGCTGAGGGGGGAGGTTTATAAAACCACGAGGGGAGTTGGTCACATCTTTTCCCCAGGGTAGGGGGAGTCTAAAACACAGGTTTAGGGTGAACGTTTTACAGAGGTAGGGGCCAAACGTGGGAAATGGGACTCTCAGGTCGCTGCCCTGGGTCGGTACGGACGAGTTGGGCTGAAGGGCCTGTTTCTGTGCTGTATCGCTCGACGACCCAGTGGGAACCCACTCTCCCCAAACCCGAGAGTAGCTCCCCCCTCCCCTCCCACCCCACCCCACCCCCACCACCACTGTGCCCCCCTTACCTGAGGAAAGCAGGTGCAGAAGCAGGAGAAACTTTTCTGCAGCTCTCTGACCGTTCAGCATTGCCGGCTGCCTGTGGCACTGTCCGAGTGTTGTGGTGGTGAGTGTCTGTCTGGATCTCTCACTCTCTCTCTCTCTCTCACTCTCTCTTGCTCTCTTTCTCTCTCACTCTCTCTCTCTCACTCTCACTCTCTCTCTCTTTCTCTCTTGCTCTTTCTCTCTCATTCTCTCTCGATCTCTCTCACTCTCTCTCTCACTCTCTCTCTCTCTCTCTCTTTCTCTCTCGATCTCTCTCACTCTCTCTCTCTCTCACTCTCTCTCTCTCTCTCTCTCTTTCTCTCTCTCGATCTCTCTCACTCTCTCTCTCTCTCACTCTCTCTCTCTCTCTCTTTCTCTCTCTTGCTCTCTCTCAATCTCTCTCTCTCTTTCTCTCTCTCCCTCTCTCTCTCTCACTCTCTCTCGTTCCTTTTCTCAGTCCTCTCCCCTTCCTCTCTCCCTTATGTCTGAGTTGGCACCTGCTGGTTTATGACCTTCATGTGGAGAGAACTTTCACATTCAGTTGGCTCTTTTACCAGCAGGGAGGCTGTGGGAGAGTTGTGCCGGAGGGAGGGGGGAGCGGTAGAGGGAGGGAAGGGGGGAGAGGGGTGAGGGGGGAGAGGGGGAGGGGAGAGAGGGGGGAGAGAAAGGGGGAGGGGAGAAAGAGGGAGGGGAGGGAGGGGGAGGGGAGAGAGGGGGAGGGGGAGGGAGAGAGGGGAGAGAGGGAGGGAGGAGAGAGAGGGAGGGAGGGGGGAGAGAGGGGGAGAGCGAGGGAGGGGGAGGGGAGAGAGGGGGGAGGGTGAGGGGAGAGAGGGGGAGGGGGAGGGAGAGAGGGGAGAGAGGGAGGGAGAAGGGAGAGAGAGGGAGGGAGGGGGGAGAGAGGGGGAGGGGAGAGAGGGGGAGAGGGAGGGAGGGGGAGGGGAGGGAGGGGGAGGGGAGAGAGGGGGAGAGCGAGGGAGGGGGAGGGGAGAGAGGGGGGAGGGTGAGGGGAGAGAGGGGGAGGGCGAGGGGAGAGAGAGGGAGGGGGAGGGGAGGGAGGGGGAGGGGAGAGGGGAGGG
>NW_026262475.1:0-86205 GCF_009764475.1 Pristis pectinata
GCCGGAATTGAACCCGGGTCGCTGGTGCCGTAATAGCGTCGCGTTAACCGCTACACTACCGTGCCTGCCCTACTACCCTCCCATCAGGCAGAAGATCCAAAAGCCTGAAAGCACGTACCACCAGGCTCAAGGACAGCTTCTACCCCACTCTGATAAGACTATTGAACGGTCCCCTAGTACGATGATGGACTCTTGACCTTTCAATCTACCTCGTTATGGCCCTGCACCTTATTGTCTGCCTGCTCTTCACTTTCTCTGTGGCTGTGACACTTTGTTCTTTTATTTTACCTTGTATGACCTCAATGCACTGTTATGAATGATCTGTATGGACGGTATGCAAGACAAGTTTTTCACTGGTACATGTGACAATAATAAACCAATTTACCAAGTAAAAGAAACTTTGAATAAATCATGTACAAATTAGATTAATTTCAGTTTATGTAATTTATGTGTGTACTGTACTGGGCCACTGCTGCAAAAATTTTCATGGCATTCATACCCTGGGGATTTTTAAAAAAATTTTATTTACAGAGTGGTAACAGGCCCTTCCGGCCCAACAGGTCCGCGCCGCCCATTTTAAACTGAACTAACCTACCCGTACGTCTTTGGAATGTGGGAGGAAACCGGAGCACCTGGAGGAAACCAACGCAGACACGGGGAGAACGTACAAACTCCTTACAGAGAGCGGCCGGAATCGAACCCCGATCACTGGCGCTGTAATAGCATCGCACTAACTGCTACACTACTGTGCCGCCCATATGTATGCCCATGACAATAAACTTGAACTCGAGGACTGGGAGTGTGGGGCAGGAGCCATCATCAGGGGCCGTGGCACTGGTAGGGGGTGTGGGTCAGAAAATAAGAAGTGCAGATGCTGGCAATCTGAAATAAAATCAGAAAATGCTGGAAACACTGCGCAGGTCAGGCAGCGTCTGTGGAGAGAGGAACAGGGTTAACATCTCAGGTGGGGAGCTGTCATCAGAACTGGGATTAAGGGGAATTTTAATTTACAGAGAAGGATGGAGAGGGCACAGGGGAGCAGACTGGAATCTACAAGCTGAGACTTACTCAGAACGTGCTCTACCTCCTGACGAAGGGCCTCAACCCGAAACAGCGACTGTCCACTCCCCTCCACAGATGCTGCCTGACCCGCTGAGTTCCTCCAGCAGCCGGGTTCTTGCTTCAGATTCCAGCACCTACAGTGTCTTGCGTGTCTCTCTCTCTCTGGCACTTGTTATACCTGCTGTACGTGCCATTGCAAGGGAGGGAGGACTCTGCGCATATTACCAATAAGGTATGTTTTTGGGAGAGAAAGCTCATAATTGGCACTTCTTTTCAGTAGTGTGTGGTTGGAATCTGGAATGGAGGAGACGGGGAGCGATGGAGGGGACAGAGAGATGGACAGGACAGGGAGATGGAGGCAGAGATGGACAAGATGGGGGGGGAAGGGGAGGGAGGGACGGATAGGATGGGGAGAGGGGATGAGAGGGAGGGGAGGAATGGACAGGGCAGGGGAGGGGAGGGAGGGAGGGACGGGATGGGGCGAGGGACGCACGGGATGGGTGGTGAGGAGGGACAAATAGGAATGGAACGGGGTGGGGGGGGATGGACGGGACTTGGGGGGGTGTGTAAGGGTCGGATGGGACAGGGCTGAGGGGATGGGGGAAAAGGGGAAAGGACGGACGGGGGGAGGGGGGAAGGGACAGAGGACGGGGTTGGGGGAGGAAGGGTTGATCCGGATGCAGGTGAGGGGACAGGGGGAGGGAATGAAAGGGGGTGAGGGAGGGAGGGAAGGAGGGAACGGGGGGGGTGAGGGAGGGGACTCTGCCTGCAGGTGGGGTGGAGGCAGGTTTCACTATGGTCTTCAAGAGGGAATTAGACACATAAGTGGCAAGGAAGGTTTGACAGGGGTTCTGGCGAGAGGGGGTGTCAGGGAGTGAAACTACTGTTATACTGGAAGAGAGCCAGCACGGACAACACGGACCGAATGGCCTCTTCTGTGCTGAAACTGTCCTATAATCCTACACCGTGCCTCGGAAAATCCCGTGCAAACAGCAGCAGCACGAAGGGCGTGGGGTCCCTGTGCGCGGTGTCACTTTGCCCGCATGTCTTCCTGCATCATTGTGTTTCCAGGACAGTTTCCAGTCTGTGTCCTTGGCTCCATATCGTGTCTCCTTAACTCATCCGTCCCTCCCCCTCCCCTCCGTCCCTCCCCATCCACTCCTTCCTTCCCCCTCCCCTCCATCCCCTCCTCTCCATCGAAAACTTTCACCATTTTGTACCTTTTGGAATGAAGGGCAGCACAGAGGGGAGAGCCGCTGCCTCAGGGCTCCAGTGATGTGGGTCCAGTCCCGACCTCTGCCGCTGTCTGAGTGTGGAATTTGCACCTTCTCCCCGTCACCCAATGGGTTCCTCCGGGTGCTCCAGTTTCATCCCAAAGACACGCGGATGGGTTTATTGCGGCAGAGGTGCGTGGTGGGGGAAAATGAGGGCACGAGAGAGAGAGAGGGAGGAAAGAGAGAGACAGAGAGAGGAAAGAGAGAGAGAGAGAGGAGAGAGAGAGAGAGAGGAGAGAGAGGGGAGAGAGGAGAGAGAGGGGAGAGAGAGAGAGAGAGGGGAGAGAGAGAGAGAGGGGGGAGAGAGAGAGAGAGGGGGGAGAGAGAGAGAGAGGGGGGAGAGAGAGAGGGGGGAGAGAGAGAGGGGGGAGAGAGAGAGGGGGGAGAGAGAGAGGGGGGAGAGAGAGAGAGGGGGGAGAGAGAGAGGGGGGAGAGAGAGAGGGGGGAGAGAGAGAGGGGGGAGAGAGAGAGGGGGGGAGAGAGAGAGGGGGAGAGAGAGAGGGGGGAGAGAGAGAGGGGGGAGAGAGAGAGGGGGGAGAGAGAGAGGGGGGAGAGAGAGGGGGGGAGAGAGAGGGGGGGAGAGAGAGGGGGGGGAGAGAGAGGGGGGGAGAGAGAGGGGGGAGAGAGAGAGGGGGGGGGAGACAGAGGGGGGAGAGAGAGGGGGGAGAGGGAGAGGGGGGGAGAGAGAGAGGGGGGAGAGGAGTGAGAGAGGGGGGAGAGAGAGAGGGGGGAGAGAGAGAGGGGGGAGAGAGAGAGGGGGGAGAGAGAGAGGCGCAGAGAGATGGGGGAGAGAGAGAGGGGGCAGAGAGAGAGGGGGGAGAGAGAGAGGGGGGAGAGAGAGAGGGGGGAGAGAGAGAGGGGGGAGAGAGAGAGGGGGAGAGAGGGGGGAGAGAGAGAGGGGGGAGAGAGTGAGGGGGGAGAGAGAGAGGGGATAGAGAGTGAGGGGAGAGAGAGTGAGGGGAGAGAGAGAGGGGCGAGAGAGAGAGGGGAGAGAGAGAGAGGAAAGAGAGAGAGAGGGGAAGAGAGAGAGAGGGGAAGAGAGAGAGAGGGGAAGAGAGAGAGAGGGGAAGAGAGAGAAACAGTGGAGATGGAAGCGTGAGCAGGCGGGGTTGGGGGGGGGAGCAGCGGCTGACACTGCTCACTGACTCAGCGAGCGGGCCTGTTTCTGTGCTGTACGAATCGGTAACTCTGTCAGACTTTACATCGGCTGCTGATATTTGCGGAAGACAATTCCCGAGTGTTCACACCCCCTGCGTGAGGCATCGTTTCTTAACCTCATTCCTGATAGATCCAGCTCTTGTTCATTGGACTGCTTATCCAACCCACCCCCTATCCTAGCTCCCAAGCCACAAGAAAGGAGTGTATTCACCAGCCACTCTATCAATTTCCCTGAAATCCAAGAAACTTGATAACACTAGCAATCTCATGAGAAAGGATTAATTAGTAATCTTGTTGCAATGGGGAAGAGTGATCATAATATGATAGAATTTTACAATGAGTTTGTTAGGGCACAAAGTACAGAAGTTGGGAGTTACGTTGCAATTGTACAGGACTTGGTGAGGCTGCACCTGGTGTGTTGCATTTGGTTTTGGTCACCCCGCTGTAGGAAAAGATGCCATTAAGCTGGAAAGAGTGCAGAGGAGATTTACGAGGATGTTGCCGGGACTCGGGGGACTGAATTATGGAGAGAGGTTGGGCAGGCTGGGACTTTATTCCCTGGAGCGTAGGAGACTGAGGGGTGATCTTATAGAACGAAACCACGAGGGGCATAGACAGGGTGAATGCACACAGTCTTGGGGAATCAAGAACTAGAGGGCACAGGTTTAAGGTGAGAGGGGAGAGATTTACTAGGAACCTGAGGGGTAACTTCTTCACCCAGCGTACGGTTGGTATATGGAACGATCTGCCAGCAAAAGTGGTTGAGGCAAGTACATTAACAACATTTAAAAGACACTTGGACAGGTACATGGATAGGAAAGGTTTAGAGGGATATGGGCCAAACACGGGCAAATGGGACGAGATTAGATGGGCATCTTGTTTGGCATAGACCAGTTGGGCTGAAGGGCCTGTTGCCATGCTGTATGACTCTATTCCAATCACCCTCTATGTGAAAGAAAACCTTCCTCAAATCCCCTCTAAACCTCTTACCTCCTACACTAAACCAATTTTAGATACCTCTGCTATAGGAAAGGTTTCTTCCTATCTGACCAATTAAATGTTGTACACCTCTCTCTCACCACCAGCCACCCCCCTCTTCTGCTCCAGGGAAAACAAACCCAGCCTCTCCTCATAATACAAATGCTCCTTCCCAGACAATATCCCAGTGAAGAAGGCACGCCAGCCCTCTACTTCGTCAGGAGTTTGAGGAGGTTCAGTACATCACCAAAGACTTTTGCAAATTTCTACAGATGTACGGCGGAGAGCGTTCTGACTGGTTGCATTGCCGCCTGGTACAGAGGCTCCAACGTGTAGGATCGCAAGAGGCTGCAGAGGGTTGTAGACTCAGCCAGCTCCATCATGGGCACAACCCTCCCCGCCATCGAGGACATCTTTAAGAGGCGGCGCCTCAAGAAGGCGGCATCCATCACTGAGGACCCTCACCACCCAGGACATACCCTCTTCTCGTTACTACCATCGGGGAGGAGGTACAGGAGCCTGAAGACCCACACTCAACAATTCAGTTACAGCTTCTTCCCCTCCGCCATCAGATTTCTGAACGGTCTACGAACCCATGGAGACTGGATGGACCAGCTCTTTTCCCTCAAACAAAGGAGGCTGAGAGGTAGATCAAGTCGGGAGGGGTGCAGATAGAAGATAGAACATCACAGCACATTTCAGGCCCTTCGGCCCACAATGTTGTGCCAACATTTTATCCTGCTCTAATATCTATCTAACCCTTCCCTCTCACATAGCCCTCCATTTTTCTATCATTCATGTGCCTATCTAAGAGTCTCTTAAATGTCCCTAATGTATCTGCCTCCAGCATCTCCCCGGCAGTGCGTTCCAGGCACCCACCATTCTGTGTAAAAAAAACTTACCTCTGACATCCCCCTTATACCTTCCTCCAACCACCTTAAAATTATGCCCCCTCGTGTGAGCCATTTTCACCCTGGGAAAAAGTCTCTGACTGTCCACTCGATCTATGCCTCTTGTACACCTCTATCAAGTCACCTCTCAACCTCCTTCACTGAAAGCTCTAGCTCGCACAACCTATCCCCATAAGATATGCTCTCCAATCCAGGCAGCGTCCTGGTAAATCTCCGCACCCTCTCTAAAGCTTCCACATACTTCCTATAATGAGGCGACCAGAACTGAACACAATACTCCAAGTGTGGTCTTACTCAATCCCCCGACTAATGAAGGTCAACACTCCATATGTCTTCTTAACAACCCTATCGACCTGCGCGGCAACCTTGAGGGATCTGTGGATGTGGACCCCAAGATCTCTCTGTTCCTCCACACTGCTAAGAGTCCTGCCATTAACCTTGTATTCGGCCTTCAAATTCAATCTTCCAAAGTGTATCACTTCACACATCCAGTTTAACTCCATCTGCCACTTCTCAGCCCAGCTCTGCATCCTATCGACATCCTGTTGTAACTTACAGCAACCTTCTACACTATCCATAACACCACCAACCTTCATGTCATCTGCAAACTTACCAACCCACCCTTCATCCTCACCCAAGTCAATAAAGAGCAGGGGTCCCAGAACAGATCCCTGCGGAACAACATTGGTCACCAACTTCCAGTCGGAATACACTCCATCTACAACCACCCTCTGTCTTCTAAGGGTGAGCCAATTCTGAATTGGGTAAATGGTCACGGTCTTTCTCCCCCAAGGGGAGTTAAACCAGGGCAGGGCTTCCTCAGTAAATTGTAGGGCCTTGGGGAGTGTTGTAGAACAGAGGAACCGAGGGGTACAGGTACATGGTTCCTTGGAAGTGACAGGGCGGTGAAGGTGTTTGGCACGCTGGCCTTTGTGTGTAAGTACACCGAGTACAGTAGTTGGGACGTCACGCTGCAACCCTATAAGCTGTTGTTGAGACCACACGTGTGCAGTTCTGGTCGCCCAGCTACAGGAAGGACGTTGTTAAGCTGGAGAGAGTGCGGGAAAGATTCACCAGGACGTTCCCGGGACCGGAGGGCTTGATTTATAAGGAGAGGCTGGACAGGCCGGGACTGTTTGCCTTGGAGTGAAGGAAGCTGAGGGGTGACCTTATGGAGGTTTATAACATCACGAGGTCACAACTTTTCTCCAGGGTAGGGAAGTCTAAAACCAGAGGATGTAGGTTTAAGGTGAGAGGGGAAAGATTTAAAAATGGACCCGAGAGGAAACTTTTCACACAGAGGGTGGTGGGTGTATGGAACGAGCTGCCAGAGGAAGTGGTAGAGGTGGGGACAAATATAATGTTTAGAAGACATTTGGACAGCTACATGGATAGGCAAGGCGTAGAGGGATATGGGCCAAATGCAGGCAAATGGGACGAGTGTTGTTGGTCAGATAAGTTGGGTGGCAGGCCCTGCTTCTGTGTTGTATAACTATGACTCTTGAGGATTATGAGGTTGCCATGAATAGCAGTCAGCCTGATGATTGGCAAAGGATGGTCGGGAAATCAATAGAGGACTGCAGAAATTGGGAAAAACAGACTTCCTTAGGTACAGAAAGGGAACAGATGAGGGCAGATGTGGGCCCCTTATAGACAGACCAGGGCAGGAGAATTCATAATGGGGTGTAGGGAAATGCCAGAGGAACTGAAGAAATGTTTTGTGTCTGCCATCAGGGAAGGCACGAAAACAGCCTGCCAGTAATACCAGCAAATGAGGAACTGAAGAAAGTAAGTTACAGTAAACAGCAAGGTAGTAGAAAAGTGGGCGAGATTAAGGGTTGATAAATCCCAAGGACCTGATGTTCTGCATCCCAGAGTTTGGAAAACAAAAGGTGACCATGCAGATAGTGGACACGTCTGCCAAAGTTCGACGGATTCTGGAATTGTTCCCGTGAATTGGAGGCTGGGAAGTGTGAGGCCACTAGTTAAAAAGGGAGGGAGCGGGGAAAATCAGGAACTATCGGCCTGTGAGCCTAACATGTAGGCAAGGTATTGGGTTCTACAGTGAAGGATGTCATGACAACACATCTTGAAAAGAATGATGATTAACAGAATCGGGATGGATTTATGAAATAAAATCTTGCTTGACTGACCTACTGGCATTTCAGAGTTCTTTGAGGTTGTGACTCTGAGAATAGATAAGGGAGAAACCAGTGGATGTGATGTATTTAGATTTTCAGAAGGGTTTCGATAAGGTCACACACTGCAGATCAGTCAACAAAGTTAGAGCAATCGGAGTTAGGGATAACAGAGTCACAGAGCAATTCAGCACGGAAACAGGCCCTTCAGCGCAACTCATCCAAGTCGATCTGAGCTAGTCCCATTTGCCCGTGTTTGGCCCATACCCCTCTAAACCTTTCTTATCCACGGACCTCTCCAAGTGTCTCTTAAATGTTGTAATCGTAGCCGCCTCTGCCACTTCCTCTGGCAGTTTGTTCCATAAACGCATCGCGCTTTGTGTGAAGAAGTTGTCCCTCAAGTCCTTTTCAGATCTTTCCCCTCTCACCTTAAACCTGTGCCCTCTAGTTCTTGATTCCCCAACCCTGGGGAAAAGCGTGTGTGCATTCACCCTTTGTCCCTAATGATTTTAGACAGCTCTACAAGGTCACCCCTCAGTCCCCTATTCTCCAAGGAATTAAGTCCTAGCCTGCCCAACCTCTCCCTGTAACTCAAGCCCTCAAGTCCTGGCAACACCCTCGTAAATTCATTGTTCTCCTCGGTGCTCTTTCTAGCTTAATGAGATGTCTTTCCTATAACAAGGTAGCCAAAACGGCACACGATACTCCAGGTGTGGCCTCACCAACATCTTGTACAACTGCCACATAACGTCCCAGCTCCTATACTCAGTGCCCTGACTGATGAAGGCCAGCGTGCCAAATGCCTTCTTCACCACCCTGTCTACCCGTGATACCATGTACTTGTACTCCAAGGTCTCTCTGTTCTCTGTTCGCCAGGGCCCTGCTGTTCACTGTGGAAGTCCAACCCTGGTTTGACTTCCCGAAATCCAACACCCTGCACTTATCTAATTAAAACTCCATTTGCCATTCCTTGGCCCACTTACCCAGCTGATCGAGATCCCCCCGTTATTTTTGATAACTTTTTCATAACCTTCTTCACTAAGATCCCCTTGTAATCTTTGATGATCTTCTTCACTGTGTCTAGAGTGGATTGAGAGTTAGTTATCGGAGAGAAAGCGAAGAGTGGGAATGAACAGGTCTCTCTCGGGTGGTCTGACTGTGACTAAGTGGGGTACCACAAGGATGAATGCTTCAGCCTATGTAATCATAGTAATATGTAGGCACTCCCGTACTGAAACCCTCCATTCACAGAGGCCAACGCATTATTTGCCCTCCTAACCCCTGCACATTGGCCTTTAATGACTTACCTTCAGGGACACCTAGATCCCTTTGAACTTCAACACCAGCCACTCTTACAAGGGCACACACACACACAACACAGAAACAGGCTCTTTGGCCCACGGAGTCCGCACCAACCATCAACAACCCACTTCCGCTAATCCCAGTTTTTATTCTTCCCATATTCCCGTGGAAAGCCCTGCAGATCCTACTGCTCGCCTGCAGACAAGGGTCGACTTACTAATTGACCTGACAACGTCACTGCCAATAGTGTTGACTTGCACAGGACACGCCTGCTCGGCCACTTGCTCTTCCTTGGTCGGCCCTCGAGTCTAAGAATGTGGTGTAAGGGAAGGAGGAGGAATAGCTTACATACAGGTGGGGATTGGCATCCTTACATAATGACTGCTGTGTATCCGGAGTGATAGAGGCTATGCAAGGTTCAGCTAGGTAACTAGGGAAACATCACGTTACTGCAATGTAGAAAGAAACTTCAAAGGGTTTGCACCGGAACCCTGCAGAGCTGTTGCCACATTTGATGTGGTGCGACAGTGCCATCTAGTGTGCTTTTAAAATTTAGCCGTGGACTCAAGAGGTTGGTTCAAGGCCCCGTCTTGAGCTCCTTCTCACAAAAATCTCTATGTGCACATCATATTAATACGCTGCTCAGTTTCCAGTCCACTCGTGACAAGTGGCTCCCCGCTGTGTGCTGTTGTAATAGAGGGGCCTCTGCTTACACGGATTCACTTGTGATGACAAAACTGATCACTGCTTTTAAAATTCAGCAGTGGTAGCTTGCTCGCTAATATTATAGAGTCATGGCATGGAATCATTCAGCACCGAAATAGCCCTTCGGCCCAACTTGTCCATGCTGACCAAGTCTGGAATTGGAATTGGTTTATTATTGTCACTGGTATCGAGGTCCAGTGAAAAACTTGTCTTGCATACCGTTCGTACAGATAAATTCATTACACGGTGTATTGAGGTAGTACAAGGTAAAACAATACAGAATGCAGAGTAAAGTGTTACACTTACAGAGAAAGTGCAGTGCAGGTAGGCAATAAGGTGCAAGTTCACAACGAGATAGATTGTGAGGTCAAGAATCCATCTCATCATATAAGGGAACTGTTTAAGTCTTACAACAGGGGGATAGAAGCTGTCCTTGAGCCTGGTGGTACCTGCTTTCAGGCTTTTGTATATTCTGCCCAATGGGAGGGGGGAGAAGAGAGAATGTCCAAGGTGGGTGGGGTCTTTGATTATGTCGGCTGCTTTCCCGAGGCAGCGAGAAGTGTAGACGGAGTTCGTGGAGGGGAGGCTGGCTTCTGTGATGTGCTGAGATGTGTCCACAACTCTCTGCAGTTTCTTGCGGTCCCGGGCAGAGCAGTTAAGTTGTCCACCTGAGCTCGTCCCTTTTGCCCGCGTGTGGCCCATATCTCTCTAAACCTTTCCCATCTACGGACCTGTCCAAGTGTCTTTTAAACAGCATAATTGTACCTGCCTCAACCACTTCCTCTGGCAGCTCATTCCACACATCCACCACCCTCTGTGTCCCTCCTGCCCCTCAGATCCCCCTTTAAATCTTTCCCCTCTCACCTTAAACTTTGTCCTCTGGTTTTAGACTCCCCTAGCCTGGGAAAAACACTGTGACCATCTGCCTTATCTATGCTCCTCATGATGTTATAAACCTCTACAAGGTCACCCCTTGGCCTCCTTTGCTCCAGAGAAAATAGCCCTAACCTATCCTTCCTCTCCTTACAACTCAAGCCCTTATGAAACTTTCCTGCACCCTTTCCAGCTTAGTCACATCCTTTCCATAGCTGGGCGACCAGAACTGCACACAACACTCCATGTGCGGTCTCACCAACGTCCTGTACAGCTGTAACATGACATGCCGACCCCTGTACTCAGTACCCTAAGTCTTGTGCCTTCTTCACATCACCCTGCCTACCTGTGTTGCCACTTTCAGAAAACTAAGTATTTGTACCCTAAGGTCTCCTCAAGAATTTAACACACATGAATAAATGCATCGAAATGTTTAATGCTTTTAGAATATTATTGGCATTACTATGCTCAGTACAGAGAATGGAGACAGTATGAATCCACAATCAGGACAAATCAGAGTCATGGGGTAATACAGCATGGAAACAGGCCCTTCAGCCCAACTGCTCTATGCTCACAAGATCACAAGACAAGGGAGCAGAAGCAGGCCATTCGGCCCATCGAGTCTGCTCCAAGGAAAGGGAAAATAGAAATGAGAAATGGGGAATGGAAAAAAAACCTATTCTAATCCCAATTTCCGGCCTTATCCCCATATCCCTTGATATCCTGACTATTTAGATATCTATCTATCTCCTCCTTGAACGCCCCCACTGATCTGGCTTCCACTGCTGACCAAGATATCTACCTGAGCTAGTCCCATTTGCCTGTGTTTGGCCCATATCCCTTTCCTATCCTGTGTGTGTGTCTGTGTGTTACAGGGAGGTAGTGAGAGAGAGGGAGAGACACTCACAGGGAAGAGAGAAGACAAGGCTGACAGTTATGGTTGAGAGATCAGGGACGGTCATTTAAAGCTGAGGTGCGTTGGAACTACTCTCGGAGGGTGGCGGATCTTCAGAATTTTTCTACTCCTCTGGTGGGGGCTGGGGATACTTAAAGAGGAAATAGACACATCAGGGAATCAAGGGCTGTGGGGCACAGGCCCAGAAGGGGAGACGAGGCCTGGGGCAGATCAGGTAATCAGATTGAATGGCGAGGCAGGCTTGAGGGGCCAAGTGGCCTACTTCTGCTCCTATCTTCTTGTATCAGGGAGACAGAAGAGGGTGGGGGGGGGCTGTGATGGAAGGAGACTGCAGGAGGGGGGCAGGAAGGCTGGTGATCAGTTGGGAAGGGCCCAGAGGAGGGTTAGAGAGTGATGACTGTTGGTATGGGGGTTACTCTTACTAATTTTTACAGATGTACCACAGAAAGCATCCTATCCAGATGCATCCCGGCTTGGTACGGCAACTGCTCTGCCCGGGACCACAGCAAACTGCGGAGAGTTGTGGATACAGCCCAGCGTGTCACAGAAACTGGCCTCCCCTCCATCTATATTTCTTGTTGCCTCGGGAAAGCAGCCAACATAATCAAAGACCCCTCCCACCCCGGACATTCTCTCTTCTTCCCCCCTCCCGTCTGGCAGGAGATACAAAAGCCTGAGAGCACGTACCACCAGGCTCAAGGACGGCTTCTATCCCGCTGTTATCAGGCTCTCATACGGTGAAGGTGAACTCTTGATTTCCCAATCTACCTCGTAGTGGCCCTTGCACATTGTCTGCCCGCACTGCACCTTCTCTGTAACTGTAACACTATATTCTACATTTCATTTTCCCCTTTACTACCTCGATGTACTTCTGTATGGAATGACCAGCCTGGATGGCATGTAGGCAAGAGCTTTTCACTGCATCTTGGTACATGTGACAATAACAAACCAATACCATTTGAGGTATGGAGAGAAGCAAACAATTGTGAAAGGGAGATAGGAGGGATGGAGGATGCCGACTTGGGAGAGGATCCTGGGTGTGGACGGGAGGGGAGTGGGCTCAGCAGGCAGCTTCAGAGGGCTGGGGGAAGGGGAGACCATCAGAAGGGCCTGCGGCGAGTGTTGGAGAGGGCAAGGGCAAGGAACAGAGCCTGATCTAGATCTCTGCACACAAACACACTGTAAACAGACCCATCCGGCCAGCATCTGGAGAGTGTTTAAAGCCAGGTCTCTTCTGCCATTTAAATGGCCACCAGTGCTGCACATAATCAAAAAGGCCAGTGACCCAGAAAGTAAAGCAGACGCAGTCTTCAAATAAGAAGCACTTACATACTTTCGGGGGAAACGAAACACTTTTAACGGGAAACGCGCAGAAAGGTTCAATTACAACATGAGAAAAGGTGCAAACGAAGATAACGGGAGTAACAGGTGGAGAGAGAGAGAGAGAGAGAGAAGACAAAAGGTGCAAACGAAGATACCGAGAGTAACAGGTGGGGAGAGAGAGAGAGAGAGAAGACAAAAGGTGCAAACGAAGATACCGGGAGTAACAGGCGGAGAGAGAGAGAGAGAGAGAGAGAAGACAAAAGGTGCAAACGAAGATAACGGGAGTAACAGGTGGGGAGAGAGAGAGAGAGAAGACAAAAGGTGCAAACGAAGATACCGGGAGTAACAGGTGGAGAGAGAGAGAGAGAGAGAGAGAGAGAGAGAAGACAAAAGGTGCAAACGAAGATACCGGGAGTAACAGGTGGAGAGAGAGAGAGAGAGAAGACAAAAGGTGCAAACGAAGATACCGGGAGTAACAGGTGGGGAAAGAGAGAGAGAGAAGACAAAAGGTGCAAACGAAGATACCGGGAGTAACAGGTGGGGAAAGAGAGAGAGAGAAGACAAAAGGTGCAAACGAAGATACCGGGAGTAACAGGTGGGGAGAGAGAGAGAGAGAAGACAAAAGGTGCAAACGAAGATACCGGGAGTAACAGGTGGAGAGAGAGAGAGAGAGAGAGAGAGAGAGAAGACAAAAGGTGCAAACGAAGATACCGGGAGTAACAGGTGGAGAGAGAGAGAGAGAGAGAGAAGACAAAAGGTGCAAACGAAGATACCGGGAGTAACAGGTGGGGAAAGAGAGAGAGAGAAGACAAAAGGTGCAAACGAAGATACCGGGAGTAACAGGTGGGGAGAGAGAGAGAGAGAGAAGACAAAAGGTGCAAACGAAGATACCGGGAGTAACAGGCGGAGAGAGAGAGAGAGAGAGAGAAGACAAAAGGTGCAAACGAAGATAACGGGAGTAACAGGTGGGGAGAGAGAGAGAGAGAAGACAAAAGGTGCAAACGAAGATACCGGGAGTAACAGGTGGAGAGAGAGAGAGAGAGAGAGAAGACAAAAGGTGCAAACGAAGATACCGGGAGTAACAGGTGGGGAAAGAGAGAGAGAGAAGACAAAAGGTGCAAACGAAGATACCGGGAGTAACAGGTGGGGAGAGAGAGAGAGAGAGAAGACAAAAGGTGCAAACGAAGATACCGGGAGTAACAGGTGGAGAGAGAGAGAGAGAGAGAAGACAAAAGGTGCAAACGAAGATACCGGGAGTAACAGGTGGGGAGAGAGAGAGAGAGAGAGAAGACAAAAGGTGCAAACGAAGATACCGGGAGTAACAGGTGGAGAGAGAGAGAGAGAGAAGACAAAAGGTGCAAACGAAGATAACGGGAGTAACAGGTGGGGAGAGAGAGAGAGAGAAGACAAAAGGTGCAAACGAAGATACCGGGAGTAACAGGTGGAGAGAGAGAGAGAGAGAGAGAGAGAAGACAAAAGGTGCAAACGAAGATACCGGGAGTAACAGGTGGGGAGAGAGAGAGAGAGAGAAGACAAAAGGTGCAAACGAAGATACCGGGAGTAACAGGTGGGGAGAGAGAGAGAGAGAGAGAAGACAAAAGGTGCAAACGAAGATACCGGGAGTAACAGGTGGAGAGAGAGAGAGAGAGAGAAGACAAAAGGTGCAAACGAAGATACCGGGAGTAACAGGTGGAGAGAGAGAGAGAGAGAGAGAGAGAGAGAGAGAAGACAAAAGGTGCAAACGAAGATACCGGGAGTAACAGGTGGGGAGAGAAAGAGAGAGAAGACAAAAGGTGCAAACGAAGATACCGGGAGTAACAGGTGGGGAGAGAGAGAGAGAGAAGACAAAAGGTGCAAACGAAGATACCGGGAGTAACAGGTGGAGAGAGAGAGAGAGAGAGAGAGAGAGAGAGAGAAGACAAAAGGTGCAAACGAAGATACCGGGAGTAACAGGTGGGGAGAGAGAGAGAGAGAAGACAAAATTCGTGTTGCCCGAGGTGCCTGACCGCGCTTTTGTGATATGGCAGGCAGTTTGCCCACAGGAAGCTCCAACAAACAGCAGTGAGATAACGGGCAGGTAATCCATTTCGGCTGAGGGGAGAACTCAAACGGTCTCCCACCGTGCTGTGAAGGCTTGACAAGACTCTTGCATCCTTGCACCCTCTGCTATGGGACAGCACAGTGACCGATCTCTTTAGGAAGTTGCTCAGCACGGTGGGCTCCTTCTGTGGACAGCGCTCTCACCCTCGAGACAGAAGATCTTGGGTCTGTAATCCAGGCCTTCCTCTGCCCCTGGTGCCATTACCAGAGGGAACGGTTCACTGTTCGAAGGGCTGAGCAATAGCATTGCTTCACTCCTGGTGGATGGTTTAAGGAGGGTGTTTCACGTGGGGTGTTACTCCCATGTTTTAGGACACACAAGGAGGCCGTTTGGCCCATTGAGCCTAGATCGTTACACCTCCCCAACTACCTGCCCTCTCAGAAGGATGCAGACGTCTCGCGGGGTTGGAGGAGTTCTCCCGAGTATCCTGGGCTTGTACTTAATCCCCGGGGTACTTTTGGCCGACTCGCTGGCTGTTTGTGACTGCTTCCTGTGCACAAATTGGTCGTTCCCACCATTATACTTCCACAAGAGGCGGACCTCAGGAGGGGAAGATCCTGAAACATTGAAGGTTCTGCCTTTATCTTGGGATCCAACGCCTCCAGGTCCAGATATTACCGAGACCCTGCAATCTTTCTGATCAACTGCGGTTAAGCCAAACACCCCTTGATGTCAGACGTTATGCATCTCTGGCGCTTAAACCCTTCGCTCTGGTGGCTTAAGCCATCCCCTCCTCCTCCGCCAGATAGTCGAGAATGCCAGAGTCAATGCCCACCTCTTCGTAGTCCTTCTCCAGCAGGGCCATGTCCTCCCGCGCGTCCTGGAACTCCCCTTCCTCCAACCCCTCTCCCACGTACCAGTGGACGAAGGCCCGCTTGGCGTACATCAGGTCGAACTTGAGGCTGAGGCGGCTCCAGGCCACAGCGATGGCAGTGGTGTTGCTCATCGTGCAGACGGCCCGCGGCACCTGCGCCAGGTCACCGCCCGGCACCACCGTCGGGGGCTGGTTGTTGATGCCAACCTGTGGGAGAAAGCAACCGGGTGAGGGTCTGCGGGTTCATCTCTTCCTCCTCTCTCTCTGTCATAGAGTCACAGTCATACAGCACAGAAACAGGCCCTTCGGCCCAACTGCTTCGTGCTGACTGTGTTGCCCAGTGAGCTAGTCCCACCTGCCTGCATTTGGCCTATGGCCTTCAACCCCTCCTATCCACGGACTTATTGAGATGGCTTTTAAACATTGCTAATGTGCCTGTCTCAACCACTATTTCTGGCAGCTTGTTCCAAAGACACACCACCCTCTGTGTGAAGAAACTGCCTCCAATGTCCCTTTTAAATCCCTTGCCTCTGATCTTAAACCTACGCCCTCTTGTTTTTAGCTCCCCCTCCCTGGGAAAAAGACTATGTGCTTTCACTCTGTCTGTGCCCCTCATGATCTTATACATCTCTGTCAGGTCACCCCTCAATCTCCTACATTCCAGGGAATAAAATCCTAGCCTCCACAACCTCTCCTTGTAACTCAGACATCCTGGTAAATCTTTTCTGCACTCTTTCCAGTTTAATAACATCTTCTCGCTAACAGGACGACCAAAACCGTACACAGTACGGCCTCACCAACGTCTGATATGACTGCAACACAACTTCCCAACTCCTGTAACTCAGTGCCCTGACCGATGAAGGCCAGCGTGCCAAACGCCTTCTTCACCGCCCTGTCTACCTGTGATACCGCTTTCAGCGAACTATACACTTGCACTCATGGTCCCTCTGTTCCATAGCACTCCCCAGGGCACTACCATTCACCATATAAGTCCTATCCTGGTTTGATCTCCCAAAATGCAATACCTCATATTCATCCAAATTGAAAGCTATTTGCCAATCCTCAGCCCAAATACATAGTTGACCAAGATCCCCCTGTAATTTTTTGGAAACTTCTACACTGCCTACACCACCACCTATGTTAGTATCATCCACAAACTTACTAACCATGCCTTGTACATTCACATCCAAATGGTTTATATAAATAACAGACAACAAAGGTCCCAGCACTGACCCCTTTGGCACACCACTACACACAGACCTCCAGTCCAAGAAAGAACTCTCACTTCTGCTTCCTGCCACTGAGCCAATTATGAATCCAGTCCACGATCTCCCCCGGATGCTATGCGATCTAACCTTCCAGACTAGCCATGAGGGACCTTGTCAAAAAGTCTATCCATCCACCTTTCCATCGACATTACGTCCATTGTTGTGCAACATATTTCCCAGGACCAAGGAGGCCATTCAGCCCTTTGTGTCTATACCAGCTCTCAGAACAATCCCATTCCGCTACTTTTTTTTTCCCCTCGATAACCTGTTCTCACTCTTTTGCCCAGCAACACCCCAATTCTTTTACCACTCATCTAGTACACGGAACAGTACGGCACAGATCAGGCCCTTCCACCCACATTGTTGTGCGAACTAAAACTAGTAACTAAATGCCTAATTAAACTAATCCCTTCTCCCCACACAGGGTCCATATCCCTCCATTCTCTGCACATCCATGTGCCTATCCAAGAGCCTCTTGAACGTCCCTATTGTATCTGCTTCCACCACCAACCCAGGCAGCACATTCCAGGCACCCACCGCTCTCTGTGTAAAAAAAACTTGCCCTGCACATCTCCTTTGAACTTTCCCCCCTCTCACCTCAAATGCATGACCTCTGGTATTAGACATTTCCACTCTGGGAAAAAGATACCGGCTGTCTACCCTATCTGTGCCTCTCATAATCTGATAAACTTTTCTATCAGGCCTCCCCTCAGCCTCTGCTGCTCCAGAGAAAACAACCCAAATCTGTCCAACCTCTCCTTGTAGCTCATGCCCTCTATTCCAGGCAGCATCCTGGTGAACCTCTTCTGCACCCTCTCCAAAGCCTCGACGTCCTTCCTATAATGGGGTGACCAGAACTGAATGCAATACTGAATGGTGATGCAGCCTCACCAGAGTTTTATAAAGCTGCAGCATAACTTCCTGACTCCTGAACTCAGTGCCTTGACTAATAAAGGCAAGCTTGCCATACACCTTTTTTACCTCCCTATCAACCTGTGCAGCCACTTTCAGGGAAATTCCCAGGAGAGGAAATTTACAGCAGCCAATTAACTTACCACTCTGCCATCATTGGGACATGGGAGGAAACTGGAGCGTCCGGGGGAAACCCACGCAGTCACTGGGAGAACGTGCAAACTCCACACACACACAGCCCCAGAGGTCAGGATCGAACCAGGGTCGCTGGAGCTGTGAGGCAGCAGCACTAACTGGAACAGCACTGACTGTTGAAAGTGTCCTGACTGGTTACATCTGGTGCGACAATTCGAATGCACAGGAATGTCAGAAGCTGCAGAGAGTAGTGGACTCAGCCCAATACATCACGGGGACACCCCTCCCCACCATCAAGAGTATCTACAGCAGCAGGAGGTACAGAATCAGATTTATTATTACTGACACGTGACGTGAAATGTATCATTGTGCAGCAGCAGTACAGCACAAAGACATAAAGATCTGTAAATTATAAAAATAAATAAATATTGCTTAAAAAAAGGAATAATGAGGTGGTATTCATGGATCATTCAGGAGTCTGACGGCGGAGGGGAAAAAGCTGTTCCTGAATTGTTGAGTGTGGGTCTTCAGGCTCCTGTACCTCCTCCCTGATGGCAGTAAAGAGTAACAAGCATGTCCCGGACGGTGAGGGTCCTCAGTGACGGATGCCGCCTTCCTGAGGCACCACCTCTCGAAGATGTCCTCGATGGTGGGGAGGGTTGTGCCCGTGATGGAGCTGGCTGAGTCTACAACCCTCTGCAGCCTCTTGCAATCCTGTGCATTGGAGTTCCACACCACCAGATTCAGGAACAGCGACTTCCCTTCAACCATTCGGTTCTTAAACCGACCTGCACAACCCTAATCACTTCCTCAGTGCAGCAATACTGTGACCACTTTGCACTAAAATGGCCTTTATTTTTGTGTTCTCTTGTATAATTTTTATTTAATTTATGTTTTTCTTCTGAATGCTAATGTTACATGCCTATGATATAGCTGCAAGTAAGCTTTTCGTTGCACTCGTGGCATGCATGTGCATACGACAATAAACTCTGATTGCTGGTGTAAACAGGTGGCTTACTGAGCCGTTAAGAGTCAACCTCACACAGGTCAGGCAAGGAGAGCAGATTTCCTTCCCTGGATACCCAATGGATATTTATGGCAACACCGGCAGGCAGATTGAATTGTGTCTCCAGATAAGCAGTCCAGGTCTCTGCATGCCACCCCACTAGCATCCCATTATTGGGTGTGTCTGTCTCTCTTCCTCCCCACCTAGCCATCTCCCCATCCGTTTAAAAACACGATGATGCTGGAGGAACTCAGCAGGCCAGGCGGCATCCGTCGAGAAAAGCAGGCGGTCAATGTTTTGGGTCAGGACTGTTGCTCAGGACTGAAGATGGGCAAAGGGGAAGCCAAATATATAGGAGGGAAAAGCAGAGCAGTGATAGGTGGACAAAAGAGGGGAGGTGGGGTGGGCACAGGGTGGTGATAGGTAGATGCAGGTAAGAGATAGTGGTGGGCAAGTGCAGGGGAGGAGGGGAGAGCAGAGCCATCGGGGGATGGGTCAAAGGTGAGGAGAGAGGAAGGGAGAAAGGAAGGAAAGTTCCTCCAGCATCATCGTGTTTTTCATCTGGATTCCAGCATCTGCAGTCCTTTGTTCCCCCTTCAGTTTATCTTGGCAGGAGTGTCAGATAACACAACGAAAACAGTTTGCCAGTTTACACTGGTTATTTGTTTTGCCTGAATGACCATCAGCTGGCTTTCTGAAGGAGGGTTATTCAGTGAAAGGGCACTGTAGCCCCAGGGCTAGATGGTGAGATTAGGACGGAGAACTCTTTCTAAACTACGGGTCACTTTCTAAGCTGTAAACTTTCTGAGTCCATGAGTTTCGGCATGCATTACTTGGCTGTTGCCTTTCCCTTTCTTAAAATCATGGCGACACCCCAAAGAGTATTGAATTTCACGGAAGTTACTCTGCAATGTGCTGAGTTTGGGGAAAGCAGTGTAGAAATGTGCCTCGGGCAGAGTGGGTGGTGGATTCGCAGAGCACCTGTCCACAACGGCCATCCTGAGCTCCCAGTTGCAAGCCATTTCAATTCCCCTTCCCACTCCCACACTGACCTGTGTAGTAATAAAGGCCAGGGGTCAGATGACAGTGACAACACTACTGACCCCTATGGTCGGACGATAGCATTGCCTATCAGGTCGGAAGCTATACCACTGTCAATCAGGGGTCCAGCTCCGCCCCATTAGGTAAACACCTTTGTCTTGCTGCACCACTCGGACTGGTCTGTGTGAGCACCTTTGTTCCCGGCCACATCTACTATTGGCCCATTTAAAACACCTTTGTCCTTGCTGGGCTACCCAGCCCCCCAGCAGCATAAAAGTGCCGCATGTTTGGTTTTTCTTCCTCTTTTTCTGTGTCCGAGGATGTTGAGGTGAGCTGTGCACTACTCCAGGGCAGTTAGTTAAGGACTCCCGAGACCAAAGAGCCAATGTTTGTCCAGAATCAGGGTGTCCAAACATTGTATAGTTTATTCCTTGATCATTTGTACCCAGTTATTTTGTGTGTGTGTGTGTGTGTGTGTGTGTGTGTGTGTGTGAACCTCACCCTCTGTCACGATTTCCCTCCACATTCATGATCTCCTGCTTGAGAGTGTGCGAGTGTGCATCTGCCCCCATTCATTCTGTCCTGTGTTTGTCTTTGTTAATAAACCATTTTTAAATTACAAAGGCTGTGTGTCCAGACCTTTATCTTTAAGATACCAAAAGAACCTTTCTCACAACATTCTGTCTGTCCTCGGCCTTCTCCACTGCCGGGGGGAGGCACAACGCAAACTCAGAGGAACAACTCCGCCTGGGTCGCACACGACCCAATGGTACCAATGATGAATTTTCCAATTTCTGGTGACCCTCACCTCCTCTCCCTGCGAATGGTTCCCCTCAGCACCTTCCTTACTCATCAGATTCTCGCACTGGTAGCCTTTGTGTTCCTGCTTATCTCCCTCCAGCTGTCTCCACCCTCACCTTCCCCTCCCACCCTCCCCCCTCCTGACTCCATCTTCCTCTTTGCTTTGGCTACCTCCACCTGTTGCCCACCTGCCTCGTCTCCCAGCTCCACCCCTTCCCTTCCCCTACCTGGCTCCATCCTTCACCCACCCCCTCCGTCCACCGATCACCACAGGCCCGTCTCACTGCTCCCTCTCTCCACTGATGCAGCCTTGACGATTCCTTCCCCCCCGCACAGATGCTGCTCGACCTGCTGACTTCCTCCAGCAGACTGCTTGTTGCTCCAGATTCCAGCGTCTGCAGTCTCTTGTGTCTCCAGTGTAGAAATGTGTTTTCTCCCCCCTTCTATTCTGGACAAACGCCACCAGACATTCCATGTGTGATTGCAGTATCCAGCATGCGGAACAGTTCTGGCTCTTCAGTTACATATTGCCCAGTGAAGGTGCAATCCAGACCATAAAGGGCACAAGGTGCACGCCGGGAGTTACTCGTACCCGAGACTTGCACTGAATAAAAGATCTGTAACCAAAAGACCCCTCTGCTAAGAAACACCTTATCCAGGAGATGCATGTCCAGAGGATCTTCTACCCAAGATAGTGACAGTGGGAAAGGCCGTCAAAGGATACAGCAGGATGGAGACCAGTTGGAAATGTGGGCAGAGAAGTAGCAGATGGAGTTTAATCCAGGCAAGTGTGAGGTGTTGCACTTTGGGAGGTCAAAAGTAAGAGGACAGGATATAATAAGTGTCAGAACCCTTAGGAACATCGATGTACAGAGGGATCTTAGGGTGCAGAACATAGCTCTCTGGCAACACAGGTGGATAGGCTGGTAAAGGCGGCGTTCGCCACGCTTGCCTTCATCAGTCAGGGTGTTGAGTATAACAGTCGGGAAGTCACACTGCAGCTGTATAAAACTTTGGCTAGGCCACATTTGGAGCATTGTGTGCAGTTCTGGCAACCACAGTACAGGAAGGATGTGGATATATTACATCTAATTCCCTCCATTAGTGGATACTGGCACACAGCCTTCATCAGTCAGGGCATTGAGTATAGAAGTTGGGATATTCTGTTGCAGTTGTAACATAAGAAGTTTATAAGATTGTGAGGGCCATAACCAGAGTAAACAGCCAGTATTTTTTTCTCAGGGATAAAATATCTAATACTAGAGGGCATGCATTTAAAGTGAGAGGGGGTAAGTTTAAAGGAGATTTGTGGGGCAAGATTTTTGTTTACACAGAGAGCGGTGGGTGTCTGGAATGTGCTGCCAGGGGTGGTGATGGAGATAGATACATGAATATGTGGAGAATGGAGGGATGTGGACGTGTAGGCAGAAGGGACTAGTTTAGTGGGCTTTTAACTACTAGTCCAATTACTTTGGCACAACATTATGGGCCGAAGGGCCTGTTCCTGCGCTATACTGTTCTATGTTCTATGTACAAGACGCTGGTGAGGCCACACCTGGAGTATTGTGCTCAGTGTTGGTCGCCCTGCTATAGGAAAGATGTCATTCAGCCGGAAAGAGCGCAGAGGGAGATTAACAAGGATGTTGTCGGGACATAACGGACCGAGTTATGGAGAGAGGTTGAACAGGTTGGGTCTGCTTTCACTGGAGTGTAGGAGAATGAGGGGCGACCTAATGGAGGTGTATAAAATTATGAGGGACATAAGACAGGGTGAATGCGCAGAGTCTTTTTCCTAGGGTTGGGGAATCAACTAGAGGGCAGAGAGAGGGACAGACTTAATAGGAACCTGAGGGGCAACTTTTTCACCCAGAGGGTGGTCCATATATGGAAGGAACTGCCAGAGAAGGTGGGTGAGGCAGGTACATTAACAACATTTAAAAGGTACTTGGACAGGTACGTGGATGGGAAAGGTTTAGAGGGATATGGGCCAAATGCAGGCAAATGGGACAAGCTTAGATGGGAATCTTGGTCGGCATGGACCAGTTGGGCTGAAGGGCGTGTTTCCGTGCTGTGTGACTCTGTGAATCTTTATTGAGAAGGACAAACTGTCAACACTGACTGGGACCCCTGTCCAGCCCGACAGACGGATTCAGGTGACTCACCTTAAATCCAGTCGGGCACCAGTCAACGAACTTGACAGTCTGCGACCTCTTGATGGTGGCGATGGAGGTGCTGACGTCCTTGGGCACCACGTCCCCGCGGTACAGCATGCAGCACGCCATGTACTTGCCCTGGCGGGGGTCGCACTTCACCATCTGGTTGCCCGGATTGAAGCACATCCTGGTGATCTTGAGGGTGGTGTGGCGGCTGTTGTAGGCTGCGTCTTTCGGGGGGAGGGGCGCGTAGGCCGTGAGTGGGAAGTGGATGCGGGGGTAGGGTACCAGGTTGGTCTGGAATTCCGCCAAGTCCACGTTGAGGGCGCCGTCAAAGCGCAGCGAGGCGGTGATGGACGACACAATCTGCGCGATCAGGCGGTTGAGGTTGGTGTAGGTGGGCAGCTCGACCTCCAGTTTGTTCTTGCAGATGTCGTAGATGGCCTCGTTGTCCACCATGAAGGTGCAGTCGGAGTGCTCGAGGGTGCAGTGGGTGACCAGGACGGCGTTGTACGGCTCCACCACGGCGGTGGAGATCTGTGGCGCCGGGTAGACGGCAAACTGCAGCTTGTGCTTCCTGCCGTAGTCGACGGAGAGCCTCTCCATGAGGAGGGAGGTGAAGCCCGAGCCGGTGCCACCCCCGAAGCTATGGAAGATGAGGAACCCCTGCAGTCCCGTGCACTGGTCTGCCTGCGGGCATCCAAAGAGGGAAAATACAGGGAGAGATTAAGGCAGCAACATCTATCATTGAAGACACCCACCATCCAGGCCATGCCATCTTCTCACAGCTCCCGTCGGGCAGGAGGTACAGAAGCCTGAAGTCCCCACACCACCAGGTTCAGGAACAGTGACTTCCCTTCAACCATTTGGTTCTTGAACCGACCGGCACAACCCTAATCACTGCCTCAGTACAGCGACACTGGGACCACTTTGCACTACAGTGGACTTTGTTTCTTTTGTTCTAATTGTGTTCTTTCATGAAAAAGTTGTGTATAATTTATGTTTTTTCTTGGGAATGTTGTGTATCTGATGCTATGTGCCTGTGATGCTGCTGCAAGTAAGTTTTTCATTGCACCTGTGCACACATGAACTTGTGCATTTGATAACAAACTTGACTTTAAATTTTATTCAGACAAAGTAGGCTTGTATTCCTTCCAAACGCAGGGCAGTCTGGAGGCTGCTGCCATCAGTAGATGGTTCAGTGACTGGGCGATGGAGATTTATAGTGGGCTGATGACTTTTATGCAGGGAAGGGTCGTGATCTGGCGCTTCGGGATGGTGGAAATAGGATGAATGCAAAGGGAAGTAATCTGCAGGGCTGTGGGAAAGGGGCAGTGGCGTGGGAGGGAAGGGGTAGCTCTACCTGGGGCCAGCAATGGCCCAACGGCCTCATTCTGTGCCACAATAACCCTATAGTTTTAAACTGTATATTGTGGTCACTATTGCCCAGTTGCTCCACTATTTTTTTTTATTTATCCTTCACTATTACGACAGTGACTATACAGTAAGTGAGGGCAAGGATAGATGGGCACTTGATTGCCTGAATGAATACAAAAAACACACAAAAATAGGGGCAGGAGCAGGCTACTTGGCGCCTCAAGCCTGCCTCACCATTCAGTAGGATCACAGCTGATCTATGCTGGCCTCAACTCCTCTGCCAATTCCAGACAACCCTTAATTCCTCAATCAATCAAATATTTATCTGCCTCTACTTTAAACATATCTAATGATCCAGCTTCCACTACCCGAGGGCAGAGAATTCCCGAGATTCACCGTGCTCTGAGAGAAGGAATTTCTACGCAACTCAGTTTTAGGTGGCCGGCCCCTTATTTTGTAACTACGTCCCCTCCCTTGTTCGTAACTCTCTATAATGGGCTACAAAATGAAGTTGGGCAGCATTGCTGACAACAGCACATCCCTTCCCGATGAGCTTAATGCATCCTATGCGTGTTTTGAACAGAAGGGGAATGGAATGTCACCACCCACCCTGACAGCCTCCAATGCACCTGAACCCACAGTCACTGTTGCGGACTTAAGATCAGTCTTCCAGAGAGTGAATCCGCAGAAAGCATCTGGACCGGATGGTGTCCCTGGCAGTGTCCTTAGATCCTGTGCAGATCAGCTGGTGGGAGTATTTGCAGACATTTTTAACCTCCTCTACTTCAATCTGAGGTTCCCACCTACTTTAAGAAGACTACTATCATCCCGGTACCTAAGAAAAACAAGGTAACGTGCCTTAATGGCTCTGACATGCACCATCATGAAGTGCTTCGAGAGGCTGGTCGTGGCACACATTAACTTCAGCCTCCCAGACACCCTCAACCCACTGCAATTTGCTTACTGCCAAAACAGGTCTATGGTAGACGCCATCTCCCTAGCCCTACAATCATCTCTGGAGCATCTGGACAGTAAAGACACCTACATTAGGCTATTGTTTATTTACTACAGCTCCACCTTTAATACTATAATTCCAAGCAAACTCATCGCCAAACTCCGAAACCTGGGACTCAATACCTCCCTTTGCAACTAGATTCCTGACTTCCCAATCAACAGACCGCAATCAGTGAGGACGGGCATCAACACCTCTGCCATGATTATTCTCAACACTGGTGCCTCACAAGGCTGCATCCTCAGCCTCCTACTCTACTCCTGATACACTCATGACTGTGTGGCCAGATTCTGCTCTAACTCCATCTACAAGTTTGCAGATGATACCACCGTACTGGCTGTATCTCAAATAACAATGAGTCGGAGTACAGGAAGGAGATAGAGAGCCGAGTGACATGATGTCATTGACAACAACCTTTCCCTCAACGTCAGCAAAACAAAAGAGCTGGTCATTGACTTCAGGAAAGGGGACGGTGTACATCAACGGTGCTGAGGTCGAGAGGATTGAGAGCTTCAAGTTCCTAACAGTGAACATCACCAATAACTTGTCCTGGTCCAACCACGTAGATACCACGGCCAAGAAAGCTCACCAGCGCCTTTACTTCTTCAGGAGGCTAAAGAAATTTGGCATGTCCCCTTTCACACTCACCAATTTTTATCGATGCACCACAGAAAGCATCCTATCTGGATGCATCGCAGCTTGGTATGGCAACTGCTCTCCCCTTGACCGCAAGAAACTACAGAGAGTTGTGGGCACAGCTCAACACATCACGGAAACCAGCCTCCCCTCCGTGGACTCTGTCTTTACCTCTCGCTACCTTGGTGAAGCAGCCGGCATAATCAAAGACCCCTCCCACCCGGGTCATTCTCTCTTCTCTCCTCTCCCATCAGGTAGAAGATACAGGAGCCTGAGCGCACATACCACCAGGCTCAAGGACAGCTTCTACCCCACCGTGATAAGACTATTCAACAGTTCCCTTATACAATGAGATGGACTATGACCTCATGATCTACCTTGTTGTGACCTTGCACCTTATTGAACTGCACTTTCTCTGTAGCTGTGACACTTTACTCTGTACTGTTATTGTTTTTACCTGTACTACCTCAATGCACCGTGTACTAACTCAATGTAACTGCACTGTGTGATGAATTGACCTGTACGATCGGTGTGCAAGACAAGTTTTTCACTGGACCTCGGTACAAGTGACAATAATATACCAATACCAAAATGCAACATCTCGCACTTAACCTACCAACACGTCTTTGGAAACAGGAGCACCCGGAGTAGGCCCACACAGTCACAAGAAGCAAGTGCAATCTCCTCACAGACAGTGCCGAAGGTCAGGATTGAATCCCGCTTGCTGGAGGCGTGAGGCACCACCGCACCACTCTGATATGGTGCATTTGGATTTCCGGAAGCCTGTTGATGAGGAGTCAGGTGAAAGGTAACCAAACTGGCACTGATGGAATTGAGAGTTGTATATCGACAGTGACAGAGACAGGCCAACTAGCAGGATAAGTAGGGTGACACATGGTGGTGCGGCGGGTAAAGCCGCTGCCTCACAGCACCAGAGACCCGGGTTAGATCCTGACCTCGGCCGCTAACCTGTGTGGATTTTGCACGGTCTCCCTGTGACCCCGTGGGTCTCCCCCAGGTGCTTTGGTTTCCTCCCTCATCCCGACGACGTGTAGGGTCGGTGGGTTAATTAGTCACTGTAAATTGCCCCCTAGTGTAGGTGTGTGGTAGAATCTGGGGGGAGATGATGGGAATGTATTCTCAAAGGGGCAAGGTCAAGTTTATTGTCAGGTGCACAGGTCCGTGTGTGCACAGGTGCAGTGAAAAGCTGACTTGCAGCAGCATCACAGGCACACAGCATCAGATACACAACATTCATAAGAAAAACATAAATTATACACAAATTTTACAAGAAAGAACACAATTAGAATAAAAAATCAAGTCCATTTTAGTGCAAAGTGATCAAAGTGGTCATAGTGCTGCTAAACTGTGGTGATTGGGGTTGTGCCGGTTGGTTTGAGAACCGAATGGTTGAAGGGAAGTAGTTGTTCTTGTAAATGTTTATCAGTGTAAGTGGGTGGTAGGTGGTGGGAAGGTCCTGTTTCCCTGCTGTAGAACTGTGTGACTCTAACTGTAACTACTA
Organism: Pristis pectinata; assembly: GCF_009764475.1. NCBI lineage: Eukaryota > Metazoa > Chordata > Chondrichthyes > Rhinopristiformes > Pristidae > Pristis > Pristis pectinata. Next base: position 27,419 of record NW_026262475.1, read on the forward strand.
GAAAGCTGTAGGAATCAGTGCCGGGACCTCAGCTACTGACATTAAGGATTCAGATGAGGAGTTACACTACCCTCCCGTGCAGTTCATTTTCCTTGATTCTATGACCAAATTAGCTGACTCAAAGAATGTGCAAATGGGTACAGGCAACATAAAAAATATGGAAAATGCTGGAAATTCTCAGATCAGGCAGCAACTCAGGAGAGAGGAACAGAGTTACCGTTCTAATGACCCTTCACCAGAACTGTTGTCAACCAGGAAGGCTTTTAAGCTGCCTGTGTGTGAGCCACACAGTGTTGTAGGGCTGCAGCTTGAGAGTCTCTCCGTGAGGAGGGAAGTGAAGCTACCCGCAGCTTTGCAGCCAGTGAGATCATATACAGCACAGATACAGCGCCTGTAGCTTACCTACAAATGAGTGACATACAGAGGGACTGAGCAACAAAATCTGCTGGAGGAACTCAGCGGGTTGAGCAGCATCTATTGGGGCAGGAAAGGAACTGTCGACATTTCGGGTCGAAACCCTGCATCAGGACCGACCCAAAACATCAACAGTTCCTTTCCCCACACGGATGCTGCTGAACCTGCTGAGTTCCAGCAGCTTGTCTGTTGCTCCAGATTCCAGCATCTGTAGTCTCGTGTCTCCCCAAAGAGTGTTTGAGGTGTCCTAGTGCATGAATCTCAACAAGTTAGCAGGCAGGTCCAACAAGTCTTTAAGACAGTGAACAATGTTGGCCTTTACTGCAAAGAGGTTGAAGTTTAAAAATAGGGAGGTTTTGTTGCAGTTGTACAGCTGTTGGTGAGGCCACACCTGGAATACTGCACAGTTTTGGCCCCCTTACCTGAAAAAGGGTGTAGTGGCATTGGAGGCAGTCCAAAGGAGATTCATCCTGTTAATTCTAGGGATTGGTTCATTGGTATTGGTTTATTATTGTCACGTACCGAGGTACAGTGAAAAACTTGTCTTGCATACTGTTCATACAGATCAATTCATAACACAGTGCATTGAGGTAGTACAGGGTAAAACAATAACAGAATGCAGACTAAAGTGTGACAGTTACAGAAAAAGTGCAGTGCAGATGGACAATAAGGTGCAAGGTCATACAGAGGTAGATTGGGAGGTCAAGATTCCACCTTATTGTACTAGGGAACCGTTCAATAGTCTTATCACAGTGGGATAGAAGCTGTCCTTGAGCCTGGTGGTACGTGCCCTCAGGCTCCTGTATCTTTTGCCCCATGGGAGAGGAGAGAAGAAAGAATGTTGCCGAACCAAGTCGTGATGCATCCAGATAGGATGCTTTCTATGGTGCATTGGTGAGTGTCAAAGGGGACATAGTGAATTCCTTTAGCCTCCTGAGATGCTTTCAGTATTGTGAAGAACGATCCAGAATGTTTCTTCTAAATCACTGCCACTTCCTTATTTCCAACTATTAATTCTTCAGTCTCATCTTCTGAACCAACACAGTGGCACAGCTGGTAGAGCCACTGCCTCAGAGCTCTAGTGACCCGGGTTCGATCCCGACCTCCGGCTGTGGGTAGGTGTGTGTGCACGTGTGTGTGGAGCTTGCACCTTCTCCCTGTGACCACAAAGGTTTCCCCCCACATCCCGATGACCAGAGGGTCGGTAGGTGAATTGTTGGGAATGTGGGGGAGAATAAAATGGGATTACAGGCCCTTCCCGGGTTACAAACGCCCGACTTATGGACATACGTACAAGAAGGGCACAACAATCGAGCTGAGCAGACCTGGGAGCGCTGAGCAGACTCAATCGCTCACTCACCGTGTCAGTGAGCAGCTCTCCCTGCGCCTGCTCACTTTCTGTGCTCCTCTCCCACACACGGTTTTTTGAGTCATAGAGTTATACAGCACAGAAACAGGCACTTTGGCCTAATTCATCCATCTCCATCAAGGTGCCTTCCTGAGCTATCCTATTTGCCTGTGTTTGGCCCATATCCCTTAACCTTTCCTATCCATGTACCTGCCCAAGTATCTTTTAAACACTGTAATTGTACCCACCTCTACCACTTCCTCCGACAGCTCGTTCCACACACCCACCACCGTGTGGAAAAACTTACCCCTCAGGTCCCCTTTAAATCTTTCCCCTCTCACCTTAAACCTGTGCCCTCTAGTTTTAGACTCCCCGACCCTGGGGGGATATAGACTGTGACTGCCCACCTTATCTACGCCCCTCGTGATGTTATAAACCTCCATAAGGTCGCCCCTCAGCCTCTTCTGCTCCAAGGAAAACAGTCCCAGCCTGTCCAGCCTCTCCTTATAACTTGAGCCCTCCAGTCCCAGGAACGTCCTGGTGAATCTTTCCTGTACCCTGTCCAGCTCAGTGACGTCCTTCCTGTAGCTGGGAGACCAGAATGCTCAGCATGTGATGTCAGAAACCATCAAGATATTGGGACAGCTACATGGCCTAGGTTTAGAGGGATATGGGTCAAACGTGGGCTCGCTTAGATGGGCATCTGGGTTGGCATGGACAAGTTGGGCCGAAGGGCCTTCTTCCATGCTGTATGACTCTTTGACTCCGTGACCAGAACTGCACACAATACTCCAAGTGCGGTCTCACCAACATTTTGTACAACTGCAACATAACGTCCCAACTCCTGTACCTATTGCCTTGACTGATGAAGGCCAGCGTGCCAAATGCCTTCTTCACCGCCCTGTCTACCTGTTCACCACCTTCAGGGAACTCTACCACACTTACTTTACCTATTCTCTTTTTTATATTTTAAGAAATTACTGTTTGCTTTTGTATTTCTTGCTAGTTTACTCTCAAAATCCAGTTTCTGCCTCTTTATTGTCTTTTTGTCATCCTTTGTTAGGTTGGCTGCTGTTTGATTACAGCTCGGCGTTCAATACCATCATCCCCTCAGTATTAGTCACCAAGCTTCAAAACCTGGGCCTCTGCACTTCCCTCTGCAACTGGATCCTCAACTTCCTCATCGGGAGACCACAGTCAGTGTGGATCGGTGATAACATCTCCTCTTCTCTGACAGTCAACACAAGCGCACCTCAAGGGTGTGTGCTTAGCCTACTGCTCTACTCTCTCTACACTCAGGACTGTGTGGCTAAGCACAGCTCAAATGCCACTTATAAATTTGCAGTTGACATCACTGTTGTTGGTAAAATCTCAGACGGCGACGGGGAGGCGTACAGGAGTGAGATAGATCGGCTGGTTGAGTGGTTTCGCAACAACAACCTCACACTCAACGTCAGCAAGACCAAGAAATTGATTGTGGACTTCAGGAAGGGGAAATTGGGAGAACACGCACCAGTCCTCACTGAGGGGTCAGCAGTGGAAAGGGCGAGGAGCTTTAAGTTCCTGGGTGTCAACATCTCTGAGAATTCGTTCTGGGCCCAACACATTGATGCAATCATGAAGGCGGCACACCAGCAGCTCTATTTCATTAGGAGTTTGAAGAGATTTGGTACATCACCAAAGACTCTTGCAAATTTCTACAGATGTACGGTGGAGAGCATTCTGACGGGTTGCATCACCGTATGGAGGCTCCAACGCGCAGGATCGCAAGAGACTGCAGAGGTTGTAGACAGCCAGCTCCATCACGGGCACAACCCTCCCTGTCATAGAGGACATTTTCAAGAGGCAAGAAGGTGGCATCCATCATTAAGGACCCTCATTATCAGGGACATGCCCTCTTCTCATTACTACCATTGGGGAGGAGGGACAGGAGCCTGAAGACCCACACAGAACGATACGGGAACAGCTTCTTCCCCTCCGCCATCAGATTTCTGAATGGTCCACAAACCCATGAACATTACCTCATCGTTCCTTTTTTTTTGCACGATTTATTTATTTTGTAATTTACAGTTTTTGTGTCTTTGTACTATACTGCTGCCGCAAAACAACAAATTTCACGTCATTTCACATAAGGTACTTAATGAATACTTTACGTCAGTATTCACCACGGAAAAAGATCTGGGGAATTGTAGTGGGGACTTGCAGTGGCCTGAAAAGCTTGAGCATGTAGATATTAGAAAAGAGGTGGTGCTGAAACTTTTGGAAAGCATCAAGTTAGATAAGTCGCTGGGACCGGATGAGATGTACCCCAGGTTGCTGTGGGAGGCGAGGGAGGAGATCGCGGAACCTCTGACGATGATCTTCGTGTCGTCCATGGAGACGGGAGAGGTTCCGGAAGATTGGAGGGTTGCGGATGTTGTTCCCTTATTCAAGAAGGGGAGTAGGGATAGCCCAGGAAATTATAGACCGGTGAGTCTTACCTCAGTGGTTGGTAAGCTGAGAGAAAAGATCCTGAGAGGCAGGATTTATGAACATTTGTAGATGTATAATATGATTAGGAATAGTCAGCATGGCTTTGTAAGGGCAGGTCCTGCCTTACGAGCCTGATTGAATTTTTTGAGAATGTGACTAAGCACATCGATGGAGGGAGAGTAGTAGATGTAGTGTATATGGATTTCAGCAAGGTGTTTGATAAGGTACCCCATGCGAGGCTTATGGAGAAGGTGAGGAGGCATGGGATCCAAGAGGACATTGCAGTGTGGATCCAGAACTGGCTGGCCCACAGAAGGCAAAGAGTGGTCGTTGAGGGGTCGTATTCTGAGTGGAGGTCGGTGACCAGTGGTGTACCTCAGGGATCTGTACTGGGACCCTTACTATTTGTGATTTTTATAAACGGCCTGGATGAGGAAGCGGAGGGGTGGGTTAGTAAGTTTGCGGATGACACGAAGGTTGGGGGTGTTGTGGATAGTTTGGAGGGCTATCAGAGGTTACAGAGGGATATAGATAGGATGCAGAGTTGGGCTGAGAAGTAGCAGATGCAGTTCAAGCCAGATAAGTGTGAAGTGGTTCATTTTGGTAGGTCAAATATGTTGGCGGAATATAGTCTTAACAGTAGGACTCTTGGCAGTGTGGAGGATCAGAGGGATCTTGGGGTCCGAGTCCATAGGACGCTCAAAGTGGCTGCGCAGGTTGACTCTGTGGTTAAGGAGGCATAAGGTGTATTGTCCTTCATCAATCGGGGAATTGAATTTAGGAGCCGAGAGGTATTGTTGCAGCTATATAGGTCCCTGGTCAGACCCCACTTGGAGTACTGTGCTCAGTTCTGGTCGCCTCACTACAGGAAGGATGTGGAGGCCATAGAGAGAGTGCAGAGGAGATTTACAAGGATGCTGCCTGGGATGCGGAGCAGGTTGAGGGAACTCTGCCTTTTCTCCTTGGAGAGATGGAGGATGGGGGGGGGGGGGGGACCTGATTAAGGTGTATAAGATGAGAGGTATTGATAGGGTAGATAGTCAGAGGCTTTTCCCCAGGGCTGAATTGGTGGCCAAAAAACGACATAGGTTTAAGGTGCTGGGGAGTAGATATAGAGGAGATGTCAGGGGTAAGTTTTTTTACTCAGAGAGTGGTGAGTGAGTGGAATGGGCAGCCAGAAATGGTGGTGGAGGCTTATACGATAGGGTCTTTCAAGAAACTGTTAGATCGGTATATGGAGCTGAGTAAAATAGAGGGCGATGGGTAAGCCTAGTAATTTCTAGTATAGGGACATGTTTGGCACAGCTTTGTGGGCCGAAGGACCTGAATTGTGCTGTAATTGTTCTATGTTCTATATAAGACGGTGATAATAAACCTAATTCTGATTTGCAAAATTTTCAAAATCTTCTGGTCTTCCATTGATCTACAACATTTTACATCTTTCTTTGAATTCGATAGCATTCTGAACTTGTTTTGGTTAATGGAACTCAAGGGCGGGAACATGTTCTGGGGAGAAGGGAGTGTTTTCTCTACACACACCAGATTTTAAGCCTTTCAAGAAATGACCTACCAGGATCCGGATGCGATCCAGGACCAGGTCTACGATCTCGGTGCCGATGGAGCAGTGGCCCCGGGCGTAGTTATTCGCCGCATCCTCCTTGCCGCTGATGAGCTGCTGGGGGTGGAAGAGCTGCCTGTAGGTGCCGGTGCGAACCTCATCTGGGAATGCAGAGCAAACGCAGTCAATACGCGATCACTCCGCTCACTGGCTGACACGGGCCAGAGGGAGGTCACACCACAAAACTTCCCTCTGTGTCTGGCTGCAGAGATAATGACCTGATGTATTATCACAGCACTTCACTTGCCATTAACTTTGTTAATTTCAGAGTGCTCGATCCCTTACACTGGCTCCTGGTCCAGTCACACTGCAATTCGTGTTTGTGGATCCCTCCGATCACTGTGCTGTCACCAAGACTGCTTCAGTGTCATAACATCCCACACACCTCTAACGATCCCCCAGGCCCACTGCAACCCCCACCTGGGGGCATCTCCCACCCCGTAACACCCCGCATCCCATAATATCCCCACCCTTTAATATCCCTGACTCGGTAACGTTCCCCACAGCCGGTAACATCTGCCACCTGGTAACATTCCCCTCCCTGGGGCACCTTCCTCCGCTCTCTCAGGCCGTGCATTCCCGGTACTCACCACTCTCTGCGTGAAGGAGGCCTCCCTCATATCCCTTCCAAATCTCTTCCCCCCTTACACTAAATCTATGTCTTCCGGTTTTAATACGGGTAAAGTTGTGCTGCCCTATCTATACCCCTGTTTTATATTTCTCAGTTGTGTTTCCTCTTAACCTCCTCTGCTCCAGGGAGAACAGCCTCTCTGGTCTCTCCTCGTAACCGAAACGCTCCATCCCAGGCGCCGTCCTGGTGAATCTCCTTTGCACCCTCTCCAGCGCTGTCTCATCCCTTCTGTAGTGTGGTGACCAGAACTGACGCAGAGATCTGACCAATGTTTTATAAAGTTGGGAGCATAACCTCCCTGCTCTTGTATTCAGTGCCCTAGCTAATGAAGACAAGTATCCCATATGCCTTCAACCTGTGCTGCCACCTTCAAGGATATTTGGACTCACACACCAAGCTCCCTCTGTTCTTCAACACTCCCCACCGTTCACGGTGTGTGTCCTGCCCTTGTACACCGAGGTCCCTCTGTTCCTCAACACTCCCCACCATTCACGGTGTGTGTCCTGCCCTTGTACACCGAGGTCCCTCTGTTCCTCAATACTCCCCACCATTCACGGTTTGTGTCCTAGCCTTATTAGTGCTCCCAAGGGCACATATCACCAGGCTCAAGGACAGCTTCTATCCCACGGTGATGATTATTGAACGGTTCCCTTATGCGATGAGATGGACTTTTGACCTCACAATCTACCTCGTTATGACCTTGCACCTTATTGTCTACCTGCAATGCACTTCCCTGTAGCTGTGACACTTTACTCTGTATTCTGTTATTGTTTTTACCCTGTACTACCTCAATGCACTCTGTACTACCTCAATGCACTGTGTAATGAATTGATCTGTACAAATGGCATGCAAGACAAGTTTTCCACTGTACCTCAGTACAAGTGACAATAATAAACCAATACCAAAATGCATCACTTGACATTTATCAGGATTAAACTCCACCTGCTATTTTTCATCCACTGTACATAATACATGTTGTTACCTCCTCAAAAACTTCAATCAGACAGATGTGTCTGACAAAATCTCTGTCAATCTCCACTGAATATATTCAATAACTGCACTTCCACAGTTCTTTGCAGGAGAGAATTCCAGAGATTCAAGAGCTCAAGGGGAGAGACTCAGCAGCTTCACATTCCTGGGTGCTAATATCTCGTGTTACCAATCCTGGGTTACCTTGAATCACCTGTTGCATATAGATGCAATGATGCAGAAGGCGCCTCTCCCTTCTCAGCAGCTTGAGGAGATTTGGCTCGTCACCAAATACTCTGACAAACTTCTACAGATGTAAGCGGAAAGCATTCTAACTGGTTGCATCGCAGTCTGGTAGGGCAATTCCAACCCACAGGAATGCAAGAGGCTGCAGGGAGTAGTAGACACAGCCCGGTCCATCACGGGCACAGCGCTTCTCACCACTGACAGCATCTACAAGAGGCCCTGCCTCAAGGAGGCAACATCTATCATCAAGGATCCCCACCATCCGGGCCATGCCCTCTTTTTGTTGCTACCATCAGCAGGAGGTACAGAAGCCTGAAGTCCCACCAGGTTCAGGAACAGCTACTTCCCTTCAACCGTCAGGCTCTTGAAGCGACCTACAGAACCCTCACCCTACCTCAGCAACGGAACACTACGGCCCACCTCTTGCACTACAATGGAGTTGTCTGTGTTTTTGTTTTGCACAACCTCTTATTCTCTTGTATGATTTGTGTATAATTTTTGTGTGTTGTCTGTACCTACGTGCCTGTAATGCTGCTGCAAGTTTTTCACTGTACCTGTACCTGGCGCTGTTATGCTAGCCGCTACACCACTGTCCCTGCTAGGCCGGGACTGTTTTCTCCGGAGTGAAAGAGGCTGAGGGAGTGACATAATCGAGGAGTCTAAAACTAGGCACAGTTTTAAGGTGAGAGGGGAAAGATTTAAACGAGACCTGAGGGGCAAGTTTTTCCACACAGAGGGTGGTGGGTGTATGGAACGAGCTGCCAGAGGAAGTGGTAGAGGCAAGACCAATTACAACATTTAAAAAACACTTGGACAGGTACATGGATAGGAAGGGTTCAGAGCGATCTGGGCCAAATGCAGGCAAATGGGACTAGCCCAGGTAGATAACTAGGTCAGCATGGACAAGTTGGGCGGAAGGTTCTGTTCCGTGAGGTATGATTCCATGACTCTGATGGGAATGGTTTCAATCCAAGAGCTTGCCTTGGCTGTTCACAATCATTCTCCTTACCGATCACAGTAGGCTCCAGGTCGATGAATAATGCTCGCGGAACGTGCTTGCCCGCCCCCGTCTCGTCGAAGAAGGTGTTTAAGGAGTCGTCGCCAAGCCTGGCGCTTCTGTAGCTGCGCATCTTCCCGTCCTCCTTGATCCGGTGCTCCAGGCAAAACAGCTCCCAGCACGCATTTCCAATCTGCACTCCAGCCTGGCCGATGTGGATCGAAATACATTCCCGCTGAAGCAGGTAAGGTGCGATTACTTACACGGATTAAAGCTCTTGGTACAGTCGGTGGGAGACTGGAGGGAGGAATGTGTGCGCTTACACATCACTGCCTCTCACTCGCCACACGTCACTCAGTCTGCAGCCCACCTCATTCTGTTGCATTCCCCCACTCCTGCCCACCCTCCCTGTCCTATACAATATAACCATAGAGTCTTTACGGCATAGAAAGGTTCAAGGTCCATCAAATCCAGAGCATTCAGTCTCATTCTGTGACCTTATTATGGACCTCATTATGGCTACCTCATCGTGGCCCTTGCACCTTATTGTCTGCCTGCACTGCACCTTCTCTGTAACTGTAACACTTTATTCTGCACTCTTATTATTTTCCCTCGTACTACCTTGACGCACTGTTGTAATGCCAACCGTGATGCCTACCTAAGCTAATCCCACTTGCCTGGGTTTGGCCCATATCCCTCTATGCCCTTCCTATCCATGTACCTGTCCAAGTGCCTCTTAACCATTGTAATCGTACCCATCGCTACCACTTCCTCTGGCAGCTCGTTCCACATGCCTATCACCCTGTGGGAAAAACTTGCCCCTCAGGCCCCCTTTAATTCTCCCCCCCCCCCACCTTAAATCTGTGCCCTCTAGCTTGAGACTCCCCTACTCGGAGGAAAAGACTGACCACCCACCTTGTCCATGCCCCTCATGATTTTATAAACCTCCATAAGGTCACCCCAGAGCGTCCTTTGTTCCAGTGAGAGGAAACCCAGATCTCTCTTTATGATTACAGGCCTCCATTCCAGACCCGGGCAAAGAGAAACACAACACAAAATACAGTTAACGTTTTGGGTCCCAGACCATTTGTCAAACCGATGTTCTGATGTAGGGTCGCTGACCTGACTGTTTATCCTTCTACAGATGATAGGCTCTACTTCGTTAGGAGTTTGAGGAGATTTGGACTGTCACCAAAGATTTGGTCTGTAGAAATCTGCAAATTTCTACAGATGTACGGTGGAGAGCATTCTGACTGGTTGCATCACCGCCTGGTACGGAGGCTCCAATGCGCAGGATCACAAGAGGCTGCAGAAGGTCGTAAACTCAGCCAGCTCCATCATGGGCACAACCCTCCCCGCCATCGGGGACATCTTCAAGAGGCAAGAAGGTGGCACCTATGATCAGGGACATGCCCTCTTCATGTAACTACCATCGGGGAGGAGGTACAGGAGCCTGAAGACCCACACTCAACATTTTAAGAACAGCTTCTTTCCCTCTGTCATCAGATTTCTGAACCGTCCATGAACCCATGAACACTACCGCCTTATCCCTCTTTTGCACTAATTATTTTTGTAATTTACAATTTTTATGTCTTGCACTGTTCTGCTGCTGCAAAGCAACGAATTTCACGACATATGTCAGTGATAATCAGCCTGATTCTGACCTGCTGTGTGTTTGCAGCATTTGCTGTTCTTATTTCAGATTTCCAGCATCTGCAGATTTTTGATTTTTTCCAGATTAACAGAGCCAAAAGCCCCTCATCTTAGAACGCCTCAATCCTTCCCAAGATGTGGTGACCAGAAATAGTTACAATACACTAATCATGCGCTATAATCTGCTATACAGGTCTAGCAGAACCTCCTTGCTTGGTACCACCACTGCCTCTATTTCTAGAGGACAGGGAACCCACATGCTTCAATACTGTCCTCCGACGTTGCCCTGACACTTTCGAGGATTGATGCCATGTTCAACCAGGTTCCTCAGTTCACAGAGAGATACAGCACAGAAACAGGCCATTTCAGCCCACCAGGTCCGTGCCAACCAGCGACCACCCACTTACACCATCCCACGTCGATCCCATTATTTTAGTCTCCCCACGTTCTAGTCAACTCCTGCACAGATTCTTCCATTCACCAATACTCTGGTGGCAACTTACAGCAACCAACTAACCCACCAGCCTGCACGTCATTGGGGCACAGGAGATCACCGGAGCACCCGGGGGAAACCCACAGGGTCACAGAGAGAACGTGCAAACTCCACACACTCACACACACTCACTCACAGCGCCAGAGGTCGGGATTGAACCCAGGTCTCTTGTGCTGTGAGGCAGCGGCTCTATTAGCTGCACCACCCTTGCCGACCCCAGTTCCTACACTCCCTTTCGAAGTTAGCCTGCATTGTCTTTTGGTCAGCATTTATTACTTCATACACCTTAGTATTCAGGGTGCCCACACTCTCGTGCCCTCCCAACACACCATTGACCACAGCCCCCCACTTCAGTGCCTCATTGATGGCCCCATGTCGTCAGCCTCAGCCGCTGCCACTCCATCGTTCCCTGCCCCTTTAAATCCCAATGGCAGGTGGACGTCAATGGAGGGAGGCGAGGACCCCAGGCACATGCAGAAAGGATGACGAATCCCCTCCTGTGGAGGTGAAACAGGGATGTGTGGGAGTCGGGCAGGAGGTGACACCCGCACGCCAAGCTCTCACCATCTCGCGATGCCACCGGTCTGGGCCAAGGCTCGTCTCACGGAATGGATGTCGGCAGGCATAAGGCACGGCAGCTTCGCCGGAACTGCTGCACTTCGGCCACTGGGAATGGAGCGAGCAGCAGACCTGGATAAAGAGTAAGGTGGTTGATCATCAGTGAGGAGTGTGAGAGGGAAGGGATGTGGTCGCAACAATTGAGGCACAACGTCTTCCGGCAATCAGGGATACTGCAGTGGGAACCCCACACACCCAGTGCGTCCCAGCAGGGAACCACAACCCCCCCCCCCACACACACACACACACACACACACCATGTCCCCAGCAGGGAACCACACCCCCCCCTACACACACCATGTCCCAGCAGGGAAGTCCCCCACACACACACCATGTCCCAACAGGGAACTACCCCAACCCCCCCCCCCCCCCAACACACACACCGTCCCAGCAGGGAACTCCCCCCCACACACACACCATGTCCCAGCAGGGAACCCCACACACACACCCAGTGCATCCCAGCAGGGAATCCCCCTCACACACGCAGCATGTCCCATCAGGGAACCCATTGATGAAAGATCTTGTTTTTGAAACTTGAATGTTTTTTCTCCCTTCACTGATGCTGCCTGACTTGCTGAGTGTATCCACAGTACACCCACCATACCCAACCAGTGAAACCCCTGCACTTATCAGTCCTCCCAAGGGAATCCTCTGTGTCCATTATTTCTCATGAACTTCCACGAACTCTGCATGGAACTGTTACCCTCACTGGCAAGGTCAAGTATTAGTTCTCCTTGAAGTTTCACCCGTCATCTTAAGCCTGTGCCTTTTAGTCTGAGACTCCTCTGCCCTGGGAAAAAGACATTACAATCCTATCAATGCCTCTCATAATGTTATAAGCATCTGCGGGGTCACCCCTCAGCCTCCTGCGCTCCAGGGGTCCAATCCCAGCTGATCCAGTCTCTTCTTATAGCTACAGCCCTCCATTTCAGTTGCTGAAGGGGCTTTTGTCCAGGACACACACGGCAGGCTTCGTGCATTACTCGTTGAAGATCAGATGCTATTTTACTGCAGGCTGTTTCAGGCCATAGAGGAACACAGCACGGAAATGCCCTTCGGCCCAACTAATCCATGCCGACCAAGATGCCCACCTGAGCTAGCCCTGTTTATCATGTATCCCTCTGAACCGTTCCTATCCATGTACCTGTCAAATGTTGTTAATGTACCTGCCTCACACCCACTTCCTCTGGCAGCTCGTTCCATACACCCTCCACCCTCTGGGTGAAGAAAGTGCCCCTCAGGTCTTTTTTAAATTTTTCCCCTCTCACCTCCAACCCATGCCCTCTAGTTCTTGGTTCTCTTTTCCTGGGACCATTCACCCTATCTATGCCCCTCATGACCTTTATAATATCAGCCTCAGTCTCCTACACTCCAACGAATGAAGTCCTTAGCCTGCACAGCCTCCCCCATAACTCAGGCCCTTGAGTCCCGGCAACATTGGTGTAAATCTGTGGTACATTCAGGTAAAGTTGCTGCAGGTGCCTCTGGAGTCCTGGGCCGTTGATCACGATACATGAGTTTGGATCTCAGCTGGGGAATTTCAAATGCAAGGAACAGGAGCTATTCAGCCGCTTGAACTTTCACCACGGCATATCTTCTCCCTCAGCACCACTTTCCTGCACTACCTTCAATTCCCTCAATATCCAGAAATCTACTGATCGCCACTCTGAACAAACAGTTACCAAGCATCCAGAGCTCTTCCGAAGATTAACCCCACTGGTTGCGGTGTGTAGAAACCTCCCCTCGTCAGTCTTCTGTGGGCCATTTTCATCTCAGGCAGGCTGAGAGTCATGGGTTCTGCTGTGGCTGGTTGGGCTTGAGCGGGAAGCATGGATTATTCCACAGACGGGGTAGAAGGTGGAGACGCAAGAGACTGCAGATGCTGGAATCTGGAGCAACAGACAATCCTCTTGAAGGAACTCAGCAGGTCAGGCAGCATCCGCTGAGGGAAATGGACAGTCGACGCTTCAGGTCGAGACCTTTCATCTGGGCAAGGCTTCCGGGTGCTCCTGTTGCATGGACTCCAGGTTCTCAATCCCATCTCCAAAACCATAGAACAATACAGCACAATACAGGACCTTCGGCCCACCATGTTGTGCCGACCTTCAAACACGCCTAAGATTATCTAACCCCTTCCTCTCATATGTTCCTCTATTTTAAATTCCTCCATATGCTTATCTAACAATCTCTTGAACTTCACCAACTTATCAGCCTCCACCACCACCTCAGGCAACGTATTCCATGCACCAACCACTCTCTGGGTAAAAAACCTCCCTCTGACATCTCCCCACCTTAAAGCCATGCCCTCTTGTATTGAGAATTGGTGCCCTGGGAGAGAGGCGCTGGCTGTCCACTCTATCTATTCCTCTTAATATTTTGTATACCTCTATCATGTCTCCTCTCATTCTCCTTCTCTCCAATGAGAACAGCCCTAGCTCCCTTAGCTCCTCATAATGCATACTCTCTAAACCAGGCAGCATCCTGGTAAATCTCCTCTGCACCCTCTCCAACGCCTCCACATCCTTCCTATAATGAGGCGACCAGAATTGGACACAGTACTCTAAGTGTAGCCTAACCAGAGTTTTGTAAAGCTGTATCATTACTTTGTGGCTCTTAAACTCGATTCAATCTCAAATAATCCTTCTCTGTTTTTGAGTGGTCATGGGCTGAAAGTTCCCAGGGCTCAGTCAGAATGTTCTTCACGGAGACTTTAGGATATCCTTGAATCTTTTCCTCTGTTTGCTTGGTAATCTTTTCCTCAATCAGCTGAGGGTCTGATGCCAGGCAGGCCAACAACAGAGTGTAACTTTGTCCTCGATACTGTGGATATTACAAATCAACGGGTCTACAATAGAACCAATCTCACAGCTAAGACTGGCACCAGACAGTGCTACATTTCTCAGTGCAGTGTTCCAGCACACCTCCAACAATCTCCCCTTGGGAATGCAGCTAATCTTCAGAACAAATTGGGACTGCCCAAGCAACAGCAACTACATTTCAGAACCAAGGTCACCAAAGCTCAGTAGTTGAGCTGCGTTATGCTCAGAGGCCAAGATCCAAAACTGCAACTGGATCCTTGATTTCCTGACTGCAATCAGTAGGGATAAGCAGCAACACCACCTCCACGATTGTCCTCAACACTGATGCCCCACAAGGCAGCGTCCTCAGCCCCTTACATTACTCCCTATGCATTCACCACTGTGTGGCCAGCTTCTGCTCCAGCTCCATTTCCAGGTTTGCATGTGACACCACACACAGTGGGCTGGATCTCAAACAACAATGAAACCGAGTACAGGAAGGAGATAGAGAGCCGAGATGCGTGGTATCAAGACAACCACCTCTTCCTCAGTGTCAACAAAAGAACAGAGGTTGATTTCAGGAAGTGGGGTGGAGTACACGCCCGTCTGTATCAATGGTGCCAAGGTGGAGATGGTTGAGAGCTTCAAGTTCCTCGCTGTAAACATCACCAACAACTTGTTCTGGTCCAATCACATGGATGCTACGGCCAAGAAAGTGCACCAATGCCTCGACTTCCTCAGAAGGCTAAGGAAATTCGGCATGTCCCCGACGACACTCACCAATTTTTTCTGATGCACCATAGAAAGCATCCTATCCGGATGCATCACAGCTTGGTCTGACAGCTGCTCTGCCCAAGGCCGCAAGAAGTTGTAGAGAGTTGTGAACAGAGACCAGACTCCCACGAGAAACAGCCTCCCCACCATTGACTCCGTCTACACTTCCCACTGCCTCGGTAAAGCAGCCAACATAATCAAGGACACCTGCCACCCCGGTCATTTTCTCTTCTCTCCCTGTCCGTCGGGCAGAAGATACAAAAGCTTGAGAACACCAGACTCAAGGACAGCTACTATCCTGCTGTTATAAGACTTCTGAACGGATCTTTTATACGATAAAGATGAAGGCTTGATCTCTCAGTCTACCTTGTCTTAGCGCCCTTGCACTTTTTCTTCTGGCATTGCGCTTTCTCTGTAACACTATATTCTGCATTCTGTTTTGGCTTCCTTTTGTACTACCTTGATGTACTGATGTATGGAATCACCTGTAAACAAAAGCTCTTCACTGTCTGTATCTGAGTACATGTAACGATAATAACCAATCACTCGTTCATGCAAGCGTGAATCAGTCTTGCACTCAACGTCCACAAGACAAAATCAGCCCCGCTGCACCACACTGCCCACTGACAACTAAGAAGCCTGGCTCTTATTCTGAGACACCAACCTTTGATTCTCCACACACCTCATCCTCCCTGTGTCCAACCTGTAAGAACAGTGTAAGCTGTAATGAAATCTCCTCTCATTCTCCTAGAAAATACAGACCTGGTATACTTAATCCCTCCTCGTACAGCAAACCTGCCATCCCTGGGTCATTCCTGAGGAGGCAGGTTTCCCTTCCTGAAGGACGTGAGTGAAATACAAGGTTTTTACGATAATCAGCATAGTTTCTTATTTATTTTAATGCTCTAGCATTTTTAAAAATTCCAGTTTTATGCCCCAGATCCACTAACTGCTTTTTAACTGCTTCCTAGGTTCAAGGAGTAATTGATGTGCTGGATAGTGAGGAAGGTTGTCAGAGGATTTAGCAGGATGTAGGCCAGTCGGAAATGTGGGCAGAGAAGTGGCGGGTGGACTTTAATCTACCTGAAGTCGAGGACTGCTGCACACAAATCTGGTGATCCTGACCTGTACGAGAAATCGAGATACGACCTTCGGAAAGCTATCAGGAATGCCAAGAGGCAATACCGGCTCAGTCCCAGACCAGCCGTCAGTTATGGCAAGACTTACATGCCATAACAGGCTACAAGATGAAGTCGGGCTGCATGGTTAACAACAGTGCATCCCTTCCTGATGAGAACGCACTCGATGCGCGTTTTGAACAGAAGGGAATTGGATTGTCACCACCCACCCTGGCAGCCTCCAATGCAACTGAACCTGTGGTCACCGCTGAGGACGTAAGATCAGTCTTCCAGAGAGCGAACACGAGGGAAGCATCTGGCCCAGATGGTACCCCTGGCCGTGTGCTCAGATCTTGAGCTGATCAGCCGGCGGGGGTATTTGCGGACATATTTAACCTCTCCATGCTTCAATCTCAGGTTCCCACCTGTTTTAAGAAGACCACTATCATCCCGGTACCGAAGAAAAGCAAGGCAACATGTCTCAATGACTACCAACCAGTGGCTCAAACATCCACCATCATGAAGTGCTTTGAGAGGCTGGTCATGGCACACATCAATTCCAGCGTCCCAGACAATCTCGACCCACAGCAATTCGCTTATCGCTGAAATAGCAGACGCCATCTCCCTGGCCCTACACTCAGCTCTGAAGCACCTGGACAGTAAAGACACCTACCGTAGGTTAGACTATTGTTTATTGACTACAGCTCTGCCTTCAATACAAGAATGCCAAGCAAACTCGTCACCAAACTCCAAGACCTGGGACCCAACACCTCCCCCTGTAAATGGATCCTTGACTTTCTGACCAACGGGTCGCAATCGGTGAGGATAAGCAGCAATACCTCCAGCATGATTATTCTCAACACTGGTGCCCCACAAGGCTGCATCCTCAGCCCTCTACTCTACTCCCTATACACTCATGACTGTGTGGCCAGATTATGCTCTAACTCCATCTACAAGTTTGCAGATGATACAACCGTTGTAGGCCGTATCTCAAACAACAATGAGTCGGAGTACAGGAAGGAGATACAAAACTTAGTGACATGGTGTCATGACAACAACCTTTCCCTCAATGTCAGTAAAAGAGCTGGTCATTGACTTCAGGGGGTGGTGCACAAGCACCCGTCTACATCAACGGCGCTGAAGTCGAGAGGGTTGAGAGCTTCAAGTTCCTGGGAGTGAACATCACCAATAGCCTGTCCTGGTCAAATCATGGATACGGCCAAGAAAGCTCACCGGCACCTCTACTTTCTCAGGAGGCTAAAGAAATTCGGTTTGTCCCCTTTGACACTCACCAACTTTTATCGATGCACCGTAGACAGTATCCTATCTGGATGCATCATGGCTTGGTACGGCAACTGCTCTGCCCAGGACCGCAAGAAACTGCAGAAGAGTTGTTTCCGTGATAAAGCATTTGAAGTTTCTGAAGGGGGCTTTAAAATTTCAATGAGATAGATGTAGAGAAGATGATTCCACCTGTGGTGGAGACCAGAACCAAGAAGCCTTCTCTGTAAGACGGGCCTCCAATAAATCCAGTCAGGAATAGAAGATAGGAGAGAACACAGAGCAGTAGAGCACAGGAACAGGCCCTTCAGCCCACCATGTCTCTGCCAACCATGATGCCAGATGAAACTAATCCCATTAGCCTGCACGTGATCCGTATCCCTCCATTCCCTGCATGTTCATGCCTAAGTGCTCTTAAATGCCACTATTGTATCTGATCCCATCATTACCCTTGGCAACATGTTCCAGGCACCTACGACTCTCTGTAATTGCCCTGAACATTTCCCTTAAACTTTTCCCCTCTCATCTTAAAGCTATGCCCTCTATTATTTGACATTTCTACCCTGGGAAAGGCTCTATCTTCCCTATCTATGCCTCATAATTTTATAAACCTCCCCTCAGCCCCTGCCGCTCCAGAGAAAACAACCTACGTTTGTCCAACCTCTCCTTATAGCTCATTCCCTCTAATCTAAGCAGCATCCTGGTGAACCGCTTCTGCACCCTCTCCAAAGCCCCTACATCCTTCTTGTAATGCAGTGACCAGAATTACACATGATAATCTAAATGTAGCCTGGATCCTTGACTTTCTGATCAACAGACCACAATCAGTGAGGATAGGCAGCAATATCTGCAGCACGATTATTCTCAACACTGGTGCCTCACAAGGCTGCAGCCTCAGCCCCCCCTACTCTGCTCCCAATACACTAATGACTGTGTGGCCAGATTCTGCCCTAACTCCATCTACAAGTTTGCAGATGATACCACCGTAGTAGGTTGTATCTCAAATAACAATGTGTCGGAGTACAGGAAGGAGATGGAGAGCCGATTGACATGGTGGCATGACAACAACCTTTCCTTCAATGTCAGCAAAACAAAAGAGCTGGTCATTGACTTCAGGAAAGGGGGTGGTGCACATGCACCTGTCTACATCAACGGTGCTGAGGTCAAGAGGGTTGAGAGCTTCAAGTTCCTGGGAGTAAACATCACCAACAGCCTGTCCTGGTCAAATCATGGAGATGGCCAAGAAAGCTCACCAGCGCCTCTACTTCCTCAGGAGCCTAAAGAAATTCAGTATGTCCCCTTTGACACTCACCAACTTTTATCGATGCACCACAGAAAGCATCCTATCTGGATGCATCACAGCTTGGTACGGCAACTGCTCTGCCCAGGACCGCAAGAAACTGCAGAAAGTTGTGGACACAGTCCAGCACGTCACTGAAACCAGCCTCCCCTCCTTGACCTCTCGCTGTCTTGGTGAAGCAGCCAGCATAATCAAAGACCCCACCCACCCGGGTCATTCTCTCTTCTCCCCTCTTCCATCAGGCAGAAGATACAGCAGCCTGAGGGCACATAACACCAGGGTTAAGGACAGCTTCTACCCCACTGTGATAAGACTATCGAACAGTTCCCTTATATGATGAGATGGACTCTGACCTCACGATCTACCTTGTGACCTTGCATCTTATTGTCTACCTGCACTGCACTTTTCTGCAGCTGTGACTTTACTCTGTACTGTTATTGTTTTTACCTGTACTACCTCATTGCACTCTGGACTAACTCAATGTAACTGCACTGGGTAATGAATTGACCCGTATGATCGGTATGCAAGACCTGGACCTCTGTACAAATGACAATAATAAACCAATACCATAAGTTTTATACAGTTGCAACATGATTTATGACTCTTGTACTCAATGCCCTGACCATCTGCCCTATGCCCTATGCTTTCTTCACCACCCAATCTACTTGCACGGTCGTTCTCAGGGAGCTATGGACTTGGACCCCAAGATCCCTCTGTATATCAATGCCTCAACTTGAGGTGTTGCATTGGCATGTGGATGTCAAATACTCCTTGGAAGATAAGAATCCACCTCTGGCAAGGATTCACTTGTAATTAGAGACATGCTAACAAAGTGATTATCACTGCAAGCAAAGCACTGCGGCTTATAGCCAAATAAACTGTTAAAAGGCACAGAAGTCAGGCTTAGACCAGCCTTTTGATGGCAGTGCATACAAGCAGAACCCGATAATGCAGGAAAAGGTCTTAAAACTCTGTCAGCAGTGCCTTGTCAAAACCTCTTCTTCCCCATGGAACCACATCTAAAATCCAGATGAGCAGAACAAATGAGGTCGCGACATAAATGAGGAGAGGACTGGTCTGGATTTGCGCAAGCGTTCCTCCCTCTCCTACCGAACAGGGACCCACTTCTGTCATCCCTGTGCACTGGAG
The DNA here is from genome assembly GCF_009764475.1 of Pristis pectinata. Classification (NCBI taxonomy): domain Eukaryota; kingdom Metazoa; phylum Chordata; class Chondrichthyes; order Rhinopristiformes; family Pristidae; genus Pristis; species Pristis pectinata. Next base: position 47,298 of record NW_026262475.1, read on the forward strand.
ACTCCAAAGGCAGACTGTGAGAGCACTCTGCGGAGCTCCGGCATTCAATGCGCAGGAGACACCCCGAGCTTCCTGTTGCCAGCCACCCGAACCCACCAACCCCATTCCCACCCTGGCCTGTCTGCCTGCTGCCTCCTGAAGCAGAACAACCAGGCCCAACACCAGCTCGAGGCACAGCACCGACCTCCGTCCGGGGATGTCACAGGCTTCCAGATTCAATATGGAATTCCCCTTCTCCATCTGTATCAACTCTCGACCTCTGCTGCAAGTCATGTCTGTGATATTGACTCATCCTTTCCCCTCCCTACTACACACACCTCCACCTGCAATTTGCTCCATTTATTTGTCATGCTCTATCTGCCCCGTTAACAGACCATCCCCACGGCTACCCTGGTCACAACGTTTGACCCATCCATCCCTCCCCCATGCAACTTAAAACTGACTTTTAGCTCTTCCTATCAAAGTTCTGACAAAGAGTCTTTGACCTGAAACTAACTTTGTTTCTCTCTCCATAGATGACTTGCTGGGTGAAACACAGAAAAGTACAGCACAGGAACAGGCCCTTCGGCCCATCATGTCTGTGGCAACCACGGTGCCAAATTAAACTAAACCATTCTGCCTGCACATGATCCATATCCCTCAATTTCCTACCAGTTCACGTGCCTCTCGAACACCTCTTTCGTACCTGCCTCCACCACCTCCCCCAGCAGCCCGTTCCAGGTACCCACCACTCTCTGTGCAAAAAAACTTGCCCCACATATCTCCTTCAAACTTTCCCCCTCTCACCTTAAATGCATGCCCTCTAATGTTTGTCATTTCTATCCTGGGAAGATAATGTCTACTTTGTCTCTGCCTCTCATAATTTTATAAACCTCTATCAGGTCTCCCCTCAGCCTCCACTGCTCCAGAGAAAACGACACAATTTTGTCCAACCTCTCCTTATCGCTCATACTCCTAATCAAGACAGCATCCTGGTGAACCTCTCCGAGATATGATGCCTCCAATTTCTTCGTAAAATGGGGCATCCAGAACTGCACACAATGTATTTTCAGCATTTTCTGGTTTTGCTGTTTTATGGAACAGAGCCCATTTTACACTTCTAACACAGGGGAAGATAATAATCTATCCCTAAAAGGAAATTGCTTCCCCTACCTCAGAGTCACGGATTCACACAGCACAGAAACAGACACTTTGCCGACCTCGTCCATGTTAGCTATCAAGTACCATCTACACTAAACCCATTTACCAGCACTGGGTCTGTAGCCTACTATATCTTGGCGATTCAAGTACTCATCTAGATACTTCTTAAACATGACAGTACCTCCTCCCTCCACCACCTTCTCAGGCAACAAGTTCCAGATTGCAACCACCCTCTGGGTGAAAATCATTTTCCTCAGATCCCCTCTTAACTCTTCACCTTAAACCTCTGCCCACTGGATTCAGATGTCTGCGTTATGGGGGAATATTCATCACGACCCACCTTCTCTATGCCCCTCATAATTTTGAAAATAGGGTAGAGCTAGTTGAGAGCTTCAAGCTTCTCAATTTGTCCTGGTCCAGCCACATTGATGCTACAGCCAAGAAATCACAACAGCACCTCTACTTTCTCAGAAGGCTAAGGAAATTCAGCATGTCCCCAATGACTCTCACCAATTTTTACAGATGCACCAGAGAAAACATCCTATCAAGATGCATCACGGCTTGGTATGCCCAAGACTATAAGAAATTACAGAGAGTTGTGAACGCAGCCCAGTCCTTCACACAAACCAGCCTCCCTGCCATTAACTCTGTCTACATTTCCCACTGTCTCAGGAAAGCAGCCAACGTAATCAAGGACCCCTCCCATACCGCATTCTCTCTTCTCCCCTCTCCTGTAGGGCAGAAGATAATAAAAGCTTAAGAGCACGTACCACCAGGCTCAAGGACAGCTTCTAACCCGCTGTTAGACTCTTGAATAGACCTTTGATATGCTGAAAGGTGAATCTTGATCTCCCAATCTACCTCGTTGTGGCTCTTGCACTTTGTCTGTCTGCACTCTCTCTGTAACTGGAATACTATACTCTACATTTTGTTTTCTTATTACTGCCTCGATGTATGGAATGGTGTTCCTGGATGGCACACAAAACAACAGCTTTTCACTGTATCTTGGTACACGTGACAATGATAAAACAATACCAATAAGCCTTTATCAGTTCATCCCTTCACCAAATGAGATTAACTGGACAATTACTTCAAACACCTTTGAACAACAGGTAACGTATGTTTAATATTGAAATTGTTTAGTATAATGATACATTTGTAATGAATTGTTTACAGTAAAAATTAAAATGCAATTGCAAAGCATCTATGCAAAGCTTCAAGTGCCAGCAACCTTCAGGACCTTCCTCAGCTGACGCTGGTGTTTTTCGGATGCTTGCCTTCCAGGTTTTAAACTGCATTGAGGTGATTTTGGAGAAACCCACCATGGGCACAGGGTCAGGTTTGGACACTCTCCCGTCCCTTGACCGATTGGAAAAATTGACTTCAGTCCACTGCTGGTGTTGGGGGAGGGAGCAGCACGAGAACAGTCTCCAGGCTGAAGCAGCAGCTACCCTTAGATACGCTCCCTCGGCCTGGCACGGAGAGGTGGCAGAGACGTCTGTACCCTCTGGATCTGAGAGGGGCAGGGCTTGCATCCCTTCGGGGAAGCCCTGGGGATCTCCGTCAGGAAACTCGCCGTTGACCGAGAGCGCCCGTGATTCGGCTAACAGCAGGCTGCCATCCCCTGCCGCAGCTGGCACAACGAGAGCGCTGTGATCCCCACCGGCATCCATCCATCTGCTGGGTGCTGCCGGAACGTGTGGATGCCTTTCTTCCCTGTCTCCTGGGTCCTCAAGGCATCAAGGAGCTTGGGAATTAACCTGGAAGGCGGCTTCTGTGGGGGAAGGCATCACCTGCTCACAGTGCCGTAACCCGCGATCTGATTTGCTGGCATGGCTGAAAGGCACAGAGGCTCTCTCATGGAGTTCCACCCTCCCGGTCAGACTCGCAGCTGCCAGACAGGTCCCCTCTTCGCCTCCAGGATGAATTAGGTCATTTTCTTCCACCTGCTTGGTGGGAAGGTCCATCATCCCAACTCCCAGCCCCACACTCTTGGATACCAAAGCCTCCGCCTCAACCTCACACTGGTCTGGACTTTCCTGCATCTCATCTTCACAAGATCCGGGCTTGCTTTCCACTGGAGTAAGGGGATTGTAATCTGGCGGTCCAACTAATTTCTCATGGCCCAGTAAATACATAATCCACATTGACACAATCATCTTTCGACAGTGAAAGGGCAAGGGGACAGATACAGGGATAGGGGTGGCGGAGTGAGGGGTGAAGAAAATGCTCACACAGAAGTGCTGAGTAGCCTCCCAGAAGAGACCAACAAGGTAACAAGGAACAGAGTGCGTCCAGTAGATTGGGTAACTACGGAGGCAAGAAACTCAAAAAGCCATCAACAGATTTCACAGATACCTTGACAACACCAGGCAATGTCACAATGGCTTCACACCATACGGCATGACCTCATCAAAACCCCTGGGAGGGAGGGGGGTGGGGCTTCCCCAAAACAAAAACACGAGTTTGTGGCCAATGACCAAAGGGCAGAACCCTCTGAGAAGAAGAGAGATGGGAAATTCTGAAGCATCTTTCCCAAACTCCGGATGTCTCAGTGGGCCCAAAGAAACATTTCTTGAAGAGTCACCGCTGTAATATGAGAACACATTTGCAACGCAGCTAAGTTGCAAGCAATGAGACAGGAGATCAGATAAGCTGACACCAGAGGTTAGAAACAAAAGGACAGAGCTACCCTCCATTCCTTCCACAACTCTAATCACAAACCCTGTGCCTGACCCAAACCTGAAATGGTAAAACCCTAGTCCTTAACCCAGTCCCTCTCCCAGGCCTCAACCTGACCCCATCACCCTAATCCCCGAACAAAACTTGGAACACCAGCTCTAATCCCCAATCCTGAATCCTGACCCAAACCCTATGTTATAACACTAACCCAAATCCTGACCCAAACTCCAATTTATAACACTAACACTAATCCCCAACCCTAAACCCTGACTCAAACCTCAATTGACAACACCAACCTGAACCCCAATTTAGAACACTAATACCAATCCCAAACCCTAAACCGACTCAAATCCCAATTTATAACAGTAATCATAATCCCAAACCCTAAAACAGACCCCAATTTACAACACAAACCCTAATCCCAAATCCCAAAACAGACTCCATTTTACAACACAAACCCCAACCCCAAACCAGACTCCATTCTCCAACACAAACCCAACCCCAAACCAGACTCCATTCTCCAACACAAACCCTAATCCCAAACCCCAAACCAGACTCCATTCTCCAACAGAAACCCAACCCCAAACCAGACTCCATTCTCCAACACAAACCCAACCCCAAACCAGACTCCATTCTCCAACACAAACCCAACCCCAAACCAGACTCCATTCTCCAACACAAACCCAACCCAAACCCCAAAACAGTCTCCATTCTCCAACACAAACCCTAATCCCAAATCCCAAAACAGACTCCATTCTCCAACACAAACCCAACCCCAAACCCCAAAACAGTCTCCATTCTCCAACACAAACCCAACCCCAAACCCCAAAACAGTCTCCATTCTCCAACACAAACCCAACCCCAAACCCCAAAACAGTCTCCATTCTCCAACACAAACCCAACCCCAAACCCCAAAACAGTCTCCATTCTCCAACACAAACCCAACCCCAAACCCCAAAACAGTCTCCATTCTCCAACACAAACCCAACCCCAAACCCCAAAACAGACTCCATTCTCCAACACAAACCCAACCCCAAACCCCAAAACAGTCTCCATTCTCCAACACAAACCCAACCCCAAACCCCAAAACAGTCTCCATTCTCCAACACAAACCCAACCCCAAACCCCAAAACAGTCTCCATTCTCCAACACAAACCCAACCCCAAACCCCAAAACAGTCTCCATTCTCCAACACAAACCCAACCCCAAACCCCAAAACAGTCTCCATTCTCCAACACAAACCCAACCCCAAACCCCAAAACAGTCTCCATTCTCCAACACAAACCCAACCCCAAACCCCAAAACAGTCTCCATTCTCCAACACAAACCCAACCCCAAACCCCAAAACAGTCTCCATTCTCCAACACAAACCCAACCCCAAACCCCAAAACAGTCTCCATTCTCCAACACAAACCCAACCCCAAACCCCAAAACAGACTCCATTCTCCAACACAAACCCAACCCCAAACCCCAAAACAGTCTCCATTCTCCAACACAAACCCAACCCCAAACCCCAAAACAGTCTCCATTCTCCAACACAAACCCAACCCCAAACCCCAAAACAGTCTCCATTCTCCAACACAAACCCTAATCCCAAACCAGACTCCATTCTCCAACACAAACCGAACCCCAAACCAGTCTCCATTCTCCAACACAAACCCAACCCCAAACTGTAAAACCGACTCCATTCTCCAACACAAACCCTAACCCCAAACCCCAAAACAGACTCCATTCTCCAACACAAACCCTAACCCCAAACCAGACTCCATTCTCCAACACAAACCCAACCCCAAACCAGTCTCCATTCTCCAACACAAACCCTAACCCCAAACCCCAAAACAGTCTCCATTCTCCAACACAAACCCAACCCCAAACCCCAAAACAGTCTCCATTCTCCAACACAAACCCAACCCCAAACCCCAAAACAGTCTCCATTCTCCAACACAAACCCAACCCCAAACCCCAAAACAGTCTCCATTCTCCAACACAAACCCTAATCCCAAACCCCAAACCAGACTCCATTCTCCAACACAAACCGAACCCCAAACCAGTCTCCATTCTCCAACACAAACCCAACCCCAAACTGTAAAACCGACTCCATTCTCCAACACAAACCCTAACCCCAAACCCCAAAACAGACTCCATTCTCCAACACAAACCCTAACCCCAAACCAGACTCCATTCTCCAACACAAACCCAACCCCAAACCAGACTCCATTGTCCAACACAAACCCAACCCCAAACCAGACTCCATTCTCCAACACAAACCCAACCCCAAACCAGTCTCCATTCTCCAACACAAACCCTAACCCCAAACCCCAAAACATTCTCCATTCTCCAACACAAACCCTAATTCCAAACCCCAAAACAGACTCCATTCTCCAACACAAACCCTAATCCCAAACCCCAAAACAGACTCCATTCTCCAACACAAACCCTAATCCCAAACCCCAAAACAGACTCCATTCTCCAACACAAACCCTAATCCCAAACCCCAAAACAGTCTCCATTCTCCAACACAAACCCAACCCCAAACCCGACTCCATTCTCCAACACAACCCCAACCCCAAACCCGACTCCATTCTCCAACACAACCCCAACCCAGACTCCATTCTCCAACACAAACCCAACCCCAAACCCCAAAACAGACTCCATTCTCCAACACAAACTCAACCCCAAACCCCAAAACAGTCTCCATTCTCCAACACAAACCCAACCCCAAACCAGACTCCATTCTCCAACACAAACCCAACCCCAAACCAGACTCCATTCTCCAACACAAACCCAACCCCAAACCAGACTCCATTCTCCAACACAAACCCAACCCCAAACCGTAAAACAGACTCCATTCTCCAACACAAACCCTTACCCCAAACCCTATCCTAAACCCAGACCCTAATTATAACAGTAACACTAATCCCCAACCTGAAACCCTGACCCAGCCCCCAATTCCCAACACTAACCCTACTCCCCAACCCTAAACCCTGACCCAAACTCCCTCCCCCCTCCCGATCCCAATGTATAAGAGTGACCCCTGTCCCTGACCCAACCCCCATTTACACCACTAACCGTGAGCCAGAGCCCACGGCCGGACCCTGACCTTGCCCCCGGCTCCAACCCTCACGCTGCTCCCTCCGACCAGACCCGAAGCCCATCAGTGAGCACAGCTGATGCCCACACACCTCTCTCCGCAGCGCCGCAGGCCGAGGGGAGGCCGGACCGAGGTTCAGGAGAGACACGGAGAGGGGAGAAGCCGCTCCTTTCCCCCGGGGCGGGAGCGGCGGATTCTGGAGGGGGGGGGGGTTTGTGAGGGGGGTGAAGGGGGTCGGGCGGGGCCGATGAGACGGTGGGGGGGGGGGGACGAAGCCGTCGCCTGTAAACCCCAGAGAGAGGTCGGGCGGCGGGTGGGCAGCGCCAACCTGAGGGGCGGGTGACCCGCCTTTGAGGGGAGTGTCTGGGGGGGGGGGGGGGGTAGAGAGGTCCGGTGGTGGGAGGGGGAAGCGGTGGAGGAGGTGGGTGGGGGGGTGTCCGGTCCCTGGGGAGGGGAGCGGCCGGGCTGCACTCACCGCTGCAGGTCGCCGGGCCGCCTTGGTCCCAGCTCGGAGCTCCGCCGCGGGGCCGGCGCGTCCGTTGGCGGTTTGCGAGCGCCCCACGCGCTTGCCGCCCTCAGCCGACGGCGCAGGCGCAGTGCGGGCGCTGCCGCCGATCCGCGCACGCGCAAGCGTCGTCGCGGCGGCAATGGGGCTGCCGAGGGAGGGGGGGAGAGACGCACTGCGCGTGCGCGGGGCGGCGGCGGGACGGGGTGGCGGCGGCGGGTACTTCACTGCGCCTGCGCGGCCACTCTTGAGGGAGCTGTCGACTTGGACCCCAGGGTCCCTCTGTACGTCAGTGCTGTCGAGGGTCCTGCCATTACCTGTGCCCTTGTGTTGATGTGTAGCCCTCTGTCCCTTTTCTCTCTCCTCCTGATCTACCCAGTTGCTCCTACACCCACCCCAGCCCCCATCACCCTGTTTCTTCCCCCTCCCCTCACCTCCCCACTCCCTGCCCACCACCCACACACCCCTCCCATTGGGTCCCCACCCCCCACTGCTCCCACCTGCCCTCCCCACCTCCCTTATTTGGCTCCACGCTCCACCTTCCTCTCCCGTCGCATCCCGCCATCTGCAGCCCTGTGTCACCTCCATCTCTCACCCCCCCACCCCCGCCCGGCCCCTGTCGCTGACCCCGCCCTCCCCTCCTCCATCGACCCGTCGCCCCTCCTCACCTGGATCCACCTATCACCTGCCCCACCCCTTCCCCCCTCACCCCTTTATACTGACCACCTCCCCTCTGCTCTATCGGTCCAGATGGAAGGGTGTCGACCCGAAACGCCGACTGCCCATCTCCCCCCACAGGTGCTGCCTGACCCGCTGAGTTCCTCCAGCTTCTTGTGTGTTGCCCCAGATTCCAGCATCTGCAGTCTCCTGTGTCTCAGTGATGGAAAACAGCTCCACAACCCCCCTTGGGCTCCAGAACAGAAACTGTGAGACAGATTGATGCTAAACAGGATGCTTTATTGATAAAACAGGAACAGTAGAGACAGGAGAGGGAAATTCACAAGCACATGTTCCGGGCGGGAACTATTTTGTTGAAGACGAAAGTTGCAGGGAGCTGGAAGGCAGGTGGTGCCTGGAACAGGCAGAGGGAGGCAGTGCTGGCAAAGCAAGGGGAGGGGTGTTATTTGGAGATGCGGTAGCCCTGGAACGACAAGGAGGCCTGATGTATCAACACGGAGCCTTTCTCCAGGGTCACCCACACCTGATCTCCCTCCTCCAGGTGTAAGAGGCAGCTGCGCTCAGACAACTGGGTGGCGTCGGCCGGGAGGAGGCTATAGAGGCGCTCGTGGACATCTCCGTTCTTCACCAGGGCCACGGTGGTCTCGCCCGCCTCAAGCCCGGGCAGGAAGGAGAAGCTGAAGAAGTAAGTGCCGGCGTCGGGGCAGGTGAAGATCCCGTTGTCAGGGTCGTAGGCTCCCTCGCGGTTCAGCAGCACCCGGTCGAAGACGATGGGGATCCCTGTCTCGGGCGCGTTGTTGTCAGGCCCACGAGAGGCGGCGAAGAGGACGGCATGATGGTCATCGTGGGTGTCTGTTGGGGGGACAGAGGAAGGAGAGGGTGAGAACCAAGTGCAGCTCTGTGGGACCACGATAATTGGTCATTGGTTTGTTGTTGTCACACGGACCAAGATAAAATGAGAAACTTCTCTTTGTACATGGAACACGGAACAGTACAGTACAGCACAGGAACAGGCCCTTCCGCCCACCGTGTTGTGCCGATATAATTAAACGAGCCCCTTCTGCCTACAAAGGTTCATGTCCCTCCATTCCCTGCACATCCATGTGCCAATCTGAGAGCTTCTCAAATGGAGACTGAGCGAGAGGGTGAGGGGTCCCTGATGAGGTTGGCTGCTTTCCTGAGGCAGTGGGAAGTACAGAAACAGGGGAGGCTGGTTTGTGGAATGGACTGGGCTGTATTCACAACTCTCTGTAATTTCTTGCAGTCTTGGACAGAGCAGTTGCTGTACCAAGTTGTGATGCATCTGGATAGGATGCCTTCTATGCTGCATCTGTAAAAATTGGTGAGTGTCATCGGGGACATGCCGAATTTCCATAGCCTCCTGAGGAAGTAGAAACACTGATGAGCTTTCTTGGCTGTGGTGGGACCAGGACAAGTTGTCGGTGATATTTACACCTGGGAACGTGATGCTCTCGACCATCTCCCCCTCAGCACCACTGACACAGACAGGGACGTGTTCTCCGCCCCACTTCCTGAAGGCCATTTGATGGATAACATCGACATGGTGGGCCGAAGCGCCTGTTCTTGTCGGGCAGCTGATTGGACAATCCGCTGAGGGGGGTGGTCATGTACTATCCCCAAAGCCCCAACCATTAGTCGCCCCCCCCCCCCCCCCCGGCGACACCCATCCCCTCCTCAACCAATGGCAAGGTGAGGCAGGGGGGCAACGCGTGATTGGCTGATTCTGGGCCTGTGGGAAGCATCAAAGCAGAAAGGCCCCCAGATTCATCACCCACCCCCGCCCCCCCCCCCCGATTCAATGTGGCTCTGCAGGGGGAGTCCCCGTCTCGCAGGGAAACCCCACGTGGCCACGGGGAGAACGTGCAAACTCCGTGCAGCAACAGCAGCAGAGGGCAGGATCGAACCCAGGCAGTCGGAGCTGGGAGGTTGTTGGTGGGAGAGTCTGGGAGGGGGGTTACGGGTTACAGGGGATGGGAAATGGGCTGGCATCGATTTGACGGGCCAAATGTCCTCCTGTGTTGTAAGGGAAGTTGAGTGGTGGGTGGTGGTTGGGGGCGGTGGGAGGGGTGGGATGCGGGGAGTCTGATTTATGTCTGCTTAACGTGATTGGTCCATTTCCCACAGAACGGCTGGGATTGGGCAGGAGCCGGGGACAGATGGTGTCCGACCCACACTTACCATGCTCAACGTGATGTTCCAGCTCAGTGATACGGGCCAACAGGTCCTGCCAGCCCTGGAGAGGGAACAGGAGAGTCATCGGTTCAATAGGACCTCCTCACGGAATGTTGTACAGGTCAGACACAGAGTGAAGCTCCCTCTACACCATCCCATCACACACTCCCGGGGTCAGACACAGGGTGAAGCTCCCTCTACACCGTCCCATCACACACTCCCGGGGTCAGACACAGGGTGAAGCTCCCTCTACACCGTCCCATCACACACTCCTGGAGTCAGACACAGGGTGAAGCTGCGTCCACACCGTCCCATCAGACTCTCCTGGGATCAGACACTGTGTGGAGCTGTTCATATCGAGCAGGTAGAATGTGAGGGAAAACTGTGGGATGTACTTACTGTATAACATCCGCTCTTTTTATGAGACCTTGTTCTCATCAGACCCATCCACTAAGGATGCATGAGGTGCAGTCTTCCAGGGTGTCCCATCAATTGGGCCGGTGGCTGCAGTGTGGCTGGACGCTTTCCTGACCTGGCTGTGCTGTCTGTGTCCCTTCACCAACTCAGGAGGGGCAAGTCCCTGGCCCAGGTGCCCTGACCCTTAAGTTTCTTCAGGCTTTTTGGGATGTCTCTGTTCTTGACCTAGCCACCGGGGAGATGCCCCTTTCATGGCAGAGAGCTGTTGTTGTCTTGTTGCCAAAGAAGGGAGACCTCCGCCTGTTGAAGAACTGGCGGTCGGTCTCTCTCTTATGCACAGACTACAAGGTCTTCACGCAGGTGATGGCTAACCATCTTGGAACTGTGCTAAGGCAGGTGATCCATCCTGACCAATCCTACACAATCCCGGGCTGGTCCATTGAGGACAATGTCCATCTGCTCTGGGACCTGTTCTACCTGTCCTGGGACACTGACTCCTCAGCAGCGTTTCTCTCCCTTGGCCTGGAGAAGGTATTTGACCGGGTGGATCACAGTTTCCTGTTGGGCACTCTGCAGGCGTTCGGGCTCAGACCACACTTTGTGTCCTGGGTCTGGCTCTGAGAACCATTGAAGTAACCATTGAATTTCTTTATCTCCACAGCTATGCCTGTATCCTTCTGTAATTTATCTCCTCTACTCTGCACCCGACCCCTCTGCAGTTTCACATTCTTGTTTCTTCACTGAATTGAATTTAGGAGCCGAGAGGTATTGTTGCAGCTATTTCGGACCCTGGTCAGACCCCACTTGGAGTACTGTGCTCAGTTCTGGTTGCCTCACTACAGGAAGGATGTGGAAGCCATAGAGAGGGTGCAAAGAAGATTTACAAGGATGCTGCCTGGGATGCGGCGCATGCCTTATGAAAGCAGGTTGAGGGAACTCGGCCTTTTCTCCTTGGAGTGACGGAGGATGAGGGGAGACCTGATAGAGGTGTATAAGATGAGGAGAGGCATTGATCAAGTGAATAGTCAGAGGCTTTTCCCCAGGGCTGAAATGGTGGCCACAAGAGAACACAGGTTTAAGGTGCTGGGGAGTAGGTATAGAGGAGATGTCAGGGGTAAGTTTTTTTACTCAGAGAGTGGTGAGTGCGGGGAATGGGCTGCCGGCAACGGTGGTGGAGGCGGATACGATAGTGTCTTTTAAGAGACTGTTGGATAGGTACAAGGAGCTGAGAAAAATAGAGGGCTATGGGTAAGCCTAGTAATTTCTGGGGTAGGCACATGTTCGGCACAGCTTTGTGGGCCGAAGGGCCTGAATTGAACTGTAGGTTTTCTATGTTTCTACTAAGTCATTGCGGCAGAACACCACCGGGTGCCAGTGTTGCCCACAAATCGGGAGCACCTGTTATTGGGACTTGACTTATCATTGTCACACGTACCAAGATACAGTGAGAAACCTTTCGTTTGCATGCGATCCAGACATCAAGAAAGAAAAACGAATGCAGAATTTAGCGTTACAGTTTCAGACAAAGTGTCGTGCAGGCAGACAATAAGGCACAAGGGAAAAAAATTTTAAAGAAGGAAAAACCAACAATTATAGAGAATTATGGGACCGGACAGGATATACCCCAGGTTCCTATGGGAAGGGAGAGAAGAGATTACTGGGGCATTAACAATGATATTTGGGAACTCCCTGGACACAGGAGTTGTACTAGAGGATTGGAGGATAGCAAATGTTATTCAGTTCTTCAAGAAAGGTCATAGGGATAATCCTGAGAATTATAGACCAGTGAGTCTTGCGTCAGTGGTGGGCAAACTATTGGAGAGCATTCTTAGGGACAGGATTTACGAGCATTTGGAGAAGTATAGTCTCATTAGAGATAGTCAGCATAGCTTTGTGAGGGACAGGTCGTGCCTCATGAGACTAATTGAGTTTTTTGAGGAGGCGACAAAACAAATAGATGAAGGTAGAGCAGTGGATGTGGTGTATCTGGACTTTAGTAAAGCGTTTGTCAAGGTTCCCATAGTAGTCTCATCCAGAAAGTTATGAGGCATGGGATCCATGGCAACTTGGCTGTACTGATATGGAATTGGCTTGCCCACAGAAGTCAGAGGGTGGTAGTAGATGGAGACTATTCTGCCTGGAGGTCGGTATCTGGTTGTGTTCCACAGGGATCTGTTCTGGGACCACTGCTCTTTATGATATTTATTAATGATTTGGATGAGGAAGTGGAGGGGTGGGTCGGTAAGTTTGCAGATGATACGAAGGTTGGAGGGGTTGTGGACAGTGTGGAAGGTTGTCATGCGTTACAGCGGGATACCGGCAGGATGCGGAGTTGGGCGGAGAAGTGGCAGATGGAGTTCAACCTGAACCATAGAACCATAGAAAACTACAGTACAGAAAACAGGCCATTCGGCCCTTCTAGTCTGTGCCGAAACATTATTCTGCTAGTCCCATCTACCTGCCCCCAGCCCATACCCCTCCAGACCTCTCTCGTCCATGTATCTATCCAACTTACTCTTAAAAGTTAAGAGCGAGCCTGCATTTACCACATCAGATGGCAGCCCATTCCACACTCCCACCACTCTTTGAGTGAAGAAGTTCCCTCTAATGTTCCCCCTAAACCTTTCCCCTTTCACCCTAAAGCCATGTTCTCTCATACTTATCTCTCCTAATCTAGGTGGAAAGAGCCTACTTGCGTTAACTCTGTCTATGCCCCTCATCATTTTGTAAACCTCTATCATATCTCCCCACATTCTTCTCCGCTCCAGGGAATAAAGTCCTAACATGCTCAGTCTTTCCCTGTAACTCAACTCCTGAAGAACCAGCAACATTCTAGTAAATCTCCTCTGCACCCTTTCAATCTTACTGACATCCTTCCTGTAGTTCGGTGACCAGAACTGCGCACAATATTCTAAATTTGGTCTCACCAATGACTTATACAACCTCACCAAAACATTCCAAGTCCTATACTCAATACTTTGATTTATAAATGCCAAGATGCCAAAAGCCTTTTTTACAACCCTGTCTACCTGTGACTCTACTTTCAGGGAATTATGTATCTGAACTCTCAGATCCCTTTGTTCCTCCGCACTCCTCAGTGCCCTACCATTTACTGTGTATATCCTCCCTTGAAAAAGTGTGAAATGATACATTTTGGAAGATTGAACTTGAAGACGGAGTACAAGCTTAATGGCAGGATTCTAAGCAGTGTAGAGGAATGGGGATCCTGGGATCCAAGTCCATCGATCCCTCAAAGTTGCCGTGCAAGTTGATAGGGTGGTTAAGAAGGCGTATCGTGTGTTGGCCTTCGTTAGTCAAGGGATTGAATTCAAGAGCCACAAGGTAATGCTGCAGCTCCACAAAACTCTGGTTAGACCACACTTAGAGTATTGCGTTCAGGTCTGGTCGCCTTATTTTCGGAAGCATGTGGCAGCTATATGGAGGGTGCAGAGAAGGTTTACTAGGATGCTGCCTGGATTAGAGAACATGTCCTGTGAGGAAAGGTTGAGCGAGCTGGGGCGTTTTTCTTTGGTGCGACAGAGGAAGAGAGGCGACTTGATAGAGTTGTATAAGGTAATGAGCGGCAGACATAGTTGGTGTTCGTTATTGTTGTAGATAGTAGTGTTTTGTTGAAGTATTGTCACACTTAAAATAAATCTGTTGTTGTAAAACAAAAATGTCATCCCACCACACACTCCTGGGTTCAGACACAGATTGAAGCTCCCTCGACACAGATTGAAGCTCTCTATACCCCATCCCTTCACACACACACACACCTCTGGTCAGATCCAGGGTGAAGCTCCTGCTGCACATTCCATTGCACACTCCCAAGGTCAGACACAGAATGGCGCTCCCACTGCACCGTCCCATCACACACTCCCAGGGTCAGACACAGGGTGGAGCTCCCTCTACACCGTCCCGTCACACACTCCCGGGGTCAGACACAGGGTGGCGCTCCCTCCGCACCGTCCCGTCACACACTCCCGGGGTCAGACACAGGGTGAGGCTCCCTCCGCACTGTCCCATCACACACTCCCGGGGTCAGACACAGGGTGAAGCTCCCTCCACACCATCCCATCACACACTCCCAGGGTCAGACACAGGGTGAAGCTCCCTCCGCACCGTCCTGTCACACACTCCCGGGGTCAGACACAGGGTGAAGCTCCCTCCGCACCATCCCATCACACACTCCCGGGGTCAGACACAGGGTGAAGCTCCCTCCGCACCGTCCCATCACACACTCCCAGGGTCAGACACAGGGTGAAGCTGCGTCCACACCATCCCATCACACACTCCCAGGGTCAGACACAGGGTGAAGCTCCCTCCGCACCGTCCTGTCTCACACTCCCGGGGTCAGACACAGGGTGAAGCTCCCTCTGCAACGTCCCATCACACACTCCCGGGGTCAGACACAGGGTGAAGCTCCCTCTACGCCGTCCCATCACACACTCCCGGGGTCAGACACAGGGTGAAGCTCCCTCCGCACCATCCCATCACACACTCCCGGGGTCAGACACAGGGTGAAGCTCCCTCCGCACCATCCCATCACACACTCCCGGGGTCAGACACAGGGTGAAGCTCCCTCCGCACTGTCCCATCACACACTCTCGGGGTCAGACACAGGGTGAAGCTCCCTCTGCAACGTCCCGTCACACACTCCTGGGGTCAGACACAGGGTGAAGCTCCCTCTGCAACGTCCCATCACACACTCCCGGGGTCAGACACAGGGTGAAGCTCCCTCTACGCCGTCCCATCACACGCTCCCGGGGTCAGACACAGGTGGAGCTCCCTCTACACAGTCCCATCACACTCTCCCGGGGTCAGACACAGGGTGGCGCTCCCGCTACACCGTCCCGTCACACACTCAGAGAGTTAGACCCAGGGTGGAGCTCTACATTTCTGCTCACACAGACTCAGGGTCAGAGATTGAAGCTCCCTGTAAAGGGGCTCATCACACAATCAGGTTCAGACAAAGTTAAGCTCCCTCTGCACTGTCACGTCACACACTCCTGGGGTCAGACGCAGAGTGAAGCTCCGTCCACACCATCCCATCACACACTCCCGGGGTCAGATACAGTTAGAAGCTCCCTCCACACCGTCCCATCACACTCTTCCAGGGTCAGACACCGAGAGAAGCTCCCTCTGCACCGTCCCTCCCCTGGCCATCAGTTGTTATCTCCGAACCTGATGATGATCTGTGTTGTTCTTATCGTGGGCAGAGCCCTTCTGGTGTGATTTATAGATAGCATCGGTGGACATCGAGGCGCTGAGGATCAACAGAACAGTCTGTGGGAGAGAGATGACAGTGAGGTAAGAGACAACAAAACAACCCTCCCCGACCCACTGCAGCAAGGAGTCCCAAAGTTCACCTTGACCCAGAAATCCATTGCGACCATTTCTTGTGGATCTCTGCACATCCGCTCTCTCCGCTCTCCCCTGGCTTCGCTCCGCCGTGTCTTTTAAACAGGTACAGTGGGGGTGGAGGAGGAGGAGTCCAGGTAACTTCCCCAAAACTCCACACACACACCTTCCCTCCCCCTCGCCCCCCTCCACCCTGCCCTCCCCGTCCCATCTGTGGGAATCTGATCGGTCGTGGTGCCTCTTGTTTCTCCCCTCGGGCTCGGACTGTGCCCCGACACCACGGCCCCGCCTGTCTTTGTTTCCCTGCAGTGCTCACTGTGAGAAGCTGACGGGACAGCTTCCCTGTCCTGTTCTGGAGAGACAAAAGATGCTTTGAATTTTTTTCCTTTGCAAATAAGAAGCCTTTATCTCTGCTTGTTGTTCCTACTGGCTCAGAAGCAGGCCCTTCGTCCCTACAGTTCCGTGCCGACCCATTCACACCAGCGCCACTTTCTTCCCGCCAACTCCTCCCACATTCTACTCCTCGCCCAAGGTCACCTTGACATCTGCCCACAGCTCCTGGGAGGGGAGGTGTCAGCAAAATGAAGGAGCTGGTCACTGACCTCAGGAAG
The DNA here is from genome assembly GCF_009764475.1 of Pristis pectinata. Lineage (NCBI taxonomy): Eukaryota > Metazoa > Chordata > Chondrichthyes > Rhinopristiformes > Pristidae > Pristis > Pristis pectinata. The sequence goes on from NW_026262475.1 coordinate 63,976, forward strand.
CGGGGCGGAGAACACATCCCTGACATATCAGTGGTGCTGAGGTGGAGATGGTCGAGAGCTTCATGTTCCCAGGTGTAAATATCACCAACAATGTCCTGGTCCAACCATGGAGTCCAACCACGGCCAAGAAAGCTCACCAGCGCCTTTACTTCCTCAGGAGGCTGAGGAGATTCGGCACGTCCCCGATGATCCTCTCTAATATTTTCAGATGCACCATAGAAAGCATCCTATCCGGATGCATTGCGGCTTGGTATGGCAACTGCTCTGCCCGTGACTGCAAGAAACTGCAGAGAGTTGTGAATGCCGCCCAGCACGTCGTGCAAACCAGCCTCCCCTCCATTGACTTCGTCTACACTTCCCGCTGCCTTGGGAAGACAGCCAGCATAGTCAAGGACCCCTCCCGTCCCAGACATTCTCTCTTCTCCCCCCTGCTGTTGGGCAGAAGGTACCAAAGTTTGAGAGCACGTACCACCAGGGTCAAGGACAGCTTCTTTCCCGCTGTTGTCAAACTCTTGAACGGACCTCTCATACGCTGAAAGATGAACTCGTGATCTCCCAAACTGCCTCGTCGTGGCCCTTGCACTATATGCATCCACCTGCAATGCACTTTCCCTGTAACTGTAACACTGTATTCTGCATTCTGTTTTCTTTCTTACTACTTCAATGTACTTAAGTATGGAATGATCTCTCTGGATGGCAAGCAAACAAAAATTGGGATGTGGGAGGAACCCAGAGCACCCGGGGGAAACCCATGGGGTTACAGGGGGAAGGGGCGGACTCCCCATGCAGACAGCAGAAGAGGTCGGGATCGAACCCAGGTCTCCAGAGCTGTGAGGCACCAGCTCTACCCACTGCGCCACTGTACGGCCCCTGAACAAAACTTAAATTAATCCATTGACATTCAGTTCGAAGACTGTATATTTGATTTTCACAGTGAATGGTAGGGCCCTGGGGAGTGCTGTAGAACAAAGGGACCCAGGGGTACAAGTACATGGGTCCCTGAAAGTACCATGCCTGGATGGTGAAAGTGGTGTTTGGCACGCTGGCCTTCATCAGTCAGGCCACTGAGTGCAGAGTTGCGAGGTTGGGTTGCCGTTCTACAAGATGCTGTTGAGGCCACATTTGGAGTATTTTGTACAGTTTTAGTCACCCGGCCGAAGGAAAGATGCCATTAAACTGGAAAGAGTGCAGAAGACATTTACTGGGATGTTGCTGGGAGTCGAGGGACTGAGTTATGGGCAGAAATTGGACAAGTTTGGATTGTATTCATTGGAGCATGGGAGACTGACAGGTGATCTTATTGATGTGTTTAAGATCATGAGGGGCATAGATAGGTTGAATACACACCGTCTTTTTCTCCCAGGGTTGGGGAATCAAGAACTAGAGGGCACAGGTTTACGGTGAGAGGGGAGAGATTTAGCAGGAACCTGAGGGGCAATTTTTTCACCCCGAGGGAGGTCAGTACATGGAACGAGCTGCCAGAGGAAGTGGGTGGGGCAGGTACATTAACGACACTTGGACAGGTACATGGATGGGAAAGGTTGAGAGGGATATGGGCCAAACGTGGGCAAATGGGACTAGCTTGGTGGGCATCTTGCTCAGCATGGGCGAGTTGGCCGGAAGGGCCTGTTTCCGTGCTGAGTGACTCTATGAATGAGTATTCGTAACAAAAACTGCTCGAGAGAAACTGGTGATACCTGAAACCACTGAATCCCAAGCATCTGATGATCTATACCCCAGGATTCGGGCTGAACTGCTGCAGCCACTGCCTGATGGCTCTGGAGACCTGAGTTCGATCTCGACCTCTGCCACATCTGTGTGTGTCTCTGTGTGTGTGTGGAGTTTGCACGTTCTCCCTGTGACCCTGTGGGTCTTCCTCGGGTGCTCCAGTTCCCTCCCACATCCCAACGACGTGCGGGGTCGGTGGGTTAATTGGCCCCCAGTGTGTGGATGAGGGGTAGAATCTGGTGGGGGAGTTGATGGGAACGTTGGGTGAATGAAATGGGAAAACGGGGTGGGTGTAACTGGGTGATTGAGGGCCAGCACAGACTCAGTGGGCAAAGGGACTGTTTCCGTGCTGGATGACTCGGTGGTTCTGATTTGGACGGGGTGGCTGTGGACACAGTGATTAGCAACGGTTAACGCCTTTCCAAGTTTACTCTTACTGAGGCATTTGACAAGGTCCCTCGTGGGGGATGATGCAGAAGATTAAGGCACGTGGGATCCACGATGACTTATTGGATTGGATTCAGAATTGGCTTGGCCATACAAGTGGTGGAGAGGTGTTTGTCTGACGGGAGGTCTGTGACGAATGGTGTTCCGCATGGCTCGGTGCTGAGACCTCTGTTGTTGGTGATATATTGATCTGGAGAAAATGTCAGTGGGCTGTTTAGTAAGTTTGCAGCCGACTCAAAGGTTGGCAGAGTTGTGGACAGTGAGGAAGGTTGTCAAAGGATACAGCAGGATGGAGACCAGTTGGAAATGTGGGCAGAGAAATGTGGCAAATGGAGTTTAATCTGGGTAAGTGTGAGGTTTTGCACTTTGGGAGGTAAAATGTAAGGGGAAAGTCTGCAATAAATGGTAAGGCACTTAACAGCTTTGGTGTACAGAGGGATCTCGGGGTCCAAGTCCATAGCTCCCTGAAAGTGGCCACACAAGTAGGTAGGGTGGTAAAGAAGGCGTTTGGTATGTGTGCCTTCATCGGTCGAGGTACTGAGTATAAGTCAGGAAGTCATGTTGCAGCTGTCTGAAACTTTGGTCGGGGCACGCTTGGAGAATCGTGTGCAGTTCTGGTCGCCCCATTATAGGAAGGATGTGGAGGCTTTGGAGAGGGTGCAGAAGAGGTTCACCAGGATGCTGCCTGGATTAGAGGGTATGAGCTATAAGGAAAAGTTGGACAAACTTGTGTTGTTTTCTCTGGAGCGGTGGAGGCTGAGGGGAGACCTGATAGAAGTTTATAAAATTATGAGAGGCACAGATAGGGTAGACAGACAGAATCTTTTTCTCAGGGTAGAAATGTCGAACATTGGAGGACATGCATTTAAGGTAAGAGGGGGAAAGTTTAAAGGAGAAGTGTGGGGCAAAGTTTTGTTTACACAGAGAGCAGTGGGTGCCTAGAACATGGAACAGCACAGTACAGGCCCTTTGGCCCACGATGTTGTGCCGACCTACATAAACCTACTCCACAATCAATCTAACCCTTCCCTCCTACACAGCCCATAAACCTCCTTTCTTACATCCATGTGCCTATCTAAGATTCTTTTAAATGTCCCCATGTATCAGCCTCTACCACCACCCCCGGCAGTGTGTTCCAGGCATCCACCACTCTCCCCTCTGGCATCTCCCATGAACTTTCCTCCACTCACCTTAAACTGATGTCCTCTGGTATTGGCCATTGCCGCCCTGGGGAAAAGGTGCTGGCTGTCCACTCGGTCTATGTTCCTCATAATCTTATATGATAAGGTCGCCTCTCATCCTCCATCACTCCAAAGAGAAAAGCCCTAGCTCGCTCAACCTTTCCTCACAGGATGTGTTCTCTAATCCAGGCAGCATCCTAGTAAACCTCCTCTGCACCCTCTCCAAAGTTTCCACATCCTTCCTACAATGAGGCAACGAGAACTGAGCGCAGTACTCTAAGTGCGGTCTAACCAGAGTTTTATAGAGCTGCAACATTATCTCACGGCTCTTGAATTCAGTCCCTCAACTAATGAAGGCCACAACACCAGACGCCTTCTTAATCGGCCTGCGCAGCAATGTTGAGGGAGGAACAGAGAGACTTGGATGCCAATATCCCGCTGTCCCTCCACACTGTTAGGAATCGTGCCATTAACCTTGTACTCTGCCTTTAAGTTCAATCTACCAAACTGTATCGCTTCACACTTTTCCAGATTGAACTCCATCTGCCACTTCTCCGCCCAACTCTTCATCCTGTCAATATCCCGTTGTAACCTACGACAACCTTTGACACTATCCACTACACCTCCAACCTTTGTGTCATCTGCAAACTTACTAACCCACCCCTCCACTTCCTCATCCAAGTCATTTATAAAAATCACAAAGAGCAGGGGTCCCAGAACAGATCCCTGCAGAACACCACTGGTCACCGACCTCCAGGCAGAACACGCTCCATTGACTACCACCTCTGTGGGCAAGCCAATTCTGAATCAGTGCAGCTGAGTTTCCATGGACCCCATGCCTCATGACTGTACATATTGTGTCCACATACTGTGTCAGGAATCCTTCCTGGACATAGGGAACAAATTCTGCCCCCTCTAAACCGCTTGCACTAAGGAGGTGCCAATCAATATTTGGGAATTTGAAGTCATCCATGACAACAACCCTGTCATTTTTGCACCTTTCCCAAATCTGCCTCCCAATCTGTTTCTCAGTGTCCCAGTGGTTATTGGGGGACCTATAGGATACTCCCAATAGCGACTGCTCCCTTCCTGGTTCTGACTTCCACCCACACTGATTCAGTAGATGATCCCTTCACGACATCCTGTCTTTCTGCAGCTGTGATGCTATCCCTGATTAGCAGTGCCACTCTCCCTTCCCCCCCCCCACCTCCTTTTTAGCTCCCTCCCTATCCCTCTTGAAACCTCTAAATCCTGGATCATCGACCAGCCAATCCTGCCCTTGTGACAACTAAGTCTCTGTGATGGCCACGTGCAGGCCAGAGGGATTTAGTTCAATTTGGCATCGTGTTCGACACAGACAAGGTGGGCCGAAGGGCCTGTTCCTGTGCTGCACCGTTCTCTGTTCTAATTGCCCCCTGTAGATCAGACCCCCAGTATATAAGAAGAGAGGAAACAGGGACAGACGGACTGCGGTGGGCAAGGTGCAGGAGTCTGTAATGAAGGAGGTCATTACAGAACACCTTGAGTACAATAATGGGATTGTACAGAGCCAGCAGGAGTTTCCAAATAGATCATGTTTGGCATTCTTGGAGGCTGTGACTCCAACAGTAGATAAGAAAAGTTCTGTCTTTTGGAAGTGGGAACATTATATCTGTGTTTATCATTTCAAAAGATGCTCTCTTAAATTACACCTTGACCCAATGTTCTCCAGCCAGTTTCTGCTTCTAGCGGGAGGTCCTTCCTCATACTTCTGCCGCATTCATCAGCTTGACATTCTGGTTGGTTCCTCTCGTTACACGGACACAATGCTGCCTCTGTCTTCCTGGCAAGGATCAAGCAGCGACCAGCTACCCACTTCTTCCTGGAACATTGTTCTTTTGGTATTTAGGGGCTTTATTGATGTCTGGGTGTGCGCGACAGATCAGTTCCGGCAGCCTGAGGCTTTGCAACCTTATCCTCATTTCCCCATCACGTCAGTTGAGCTCATTCAGCCCGACTATGCTGGCACTTGGGACCATCCAATCAGTCCATGTCCTGCAATCTCTTCGCTCTTTCTTGCCTGTCGACGCTCCACTGATTCCCTCACTCAGCCGGGGCAGGGGAGGGAGGGCTGTGGGGAACAGGTACAGAGGCCTGGGGTAGATCGACCAGTGACCCACTCCCACCTCCCTGCGTTCAGTGTGACTCACAGTGGCCAATTAACCCACCGAACTCGCACGTTCGTTGGGACGTGGCAGGAAGCCGGAGAATCCGGTGGGGGGGAGAACCCACGGGGGTCACAGGGAGAACGTGTAACCTCCACACATACAGCGGTGGAGGTTGGGATCGAGCCCGGAGGCAGCGGCTCTACCAACTGCACCACCGGACCAGGTGTTTCTCCAGCATCACTTTCTTTAAAACACTTGAAACTTTTTGTGGCTCTTATACATCTGCTTTGGTCTTTGAACTCGGAGTCACACAGCACAGAAACAGGCCCTTTAGCCCAACTGGTCCATGCCGACCAAGATTCCCATCTAAGATAATCCCACGTTTGTCCCATATCCCTATGAATCTTTCCTACCCGTGTACCTGTCCGTGTCTTTTAAATGTTGTTCATGTACCTGCCTCACCCACTTCCTCTGGCAGCTCATTCCATATACTGACCACCCTCTGGGTGAAAAAGTTGCCCCTCAGGTTCTGCAGAGAGTTGTGGACGCAGCTCGGCACATCAAACCGGCATCCCCTCAATGGACTCTTGTCTACCCTTCTCGCTGCCTCGGGAAAGCAGCCGGCAGAATCAAAGACCCCACCCACCCAGGACTTCTCTCCCCTCTCCCATCAGGCAAAAGATAAAGACTGAAAGCACGTACCACAGGGCTCAAGGACAGCTTCTATCCTGCTGTTGTTGAACAGTTTCTGAGTACAATAAGATGGATTCTTGACCTCACAATCTACCTCATTAAGACCTTACACCTTATTGTCTACCTGCACTGCACTTGCTCTGTAGCTGTGACACTTTATTCTGCATTCTGTATTGTTTTACCTTGTACTACCTCGACACACTGTTTAATGAATTGATCTGTATGAACAGCGTGCAAGACAAGTTTTTTGCATGTGACAATAATCAACCAATTCCAATTCCTATTAAATCTCTCCCCTCTCACCTGAAATCTATGCCCTCTAGTTCTTGATTCCCCAAGATGGTGCACATTCACCCTATCGATGCCCCTCATGATTTTATCCACCTCCATAAGGTCACCCCTCAAAATCTATGCTTCAATGAATAAAATCCTAGCCTGTCCAACCTCTCTCCATAACTCAGGCCCTCGAGTCCCGGCAACATCCTCGTAAATCTCCCTCTGCGCTCTTTCCAGCTTAATAACATCTTTCCTACAGCAGGGCGACCAAAACTGAACACAGTGCTCCAAGTGCGGCCTCGCCAACGTACTATACAACTGCAACATAACGTCCCGACTCCTGTACTCAGTGCCCTGACTGATGAAGGCCAGCGTGCCGAACGCCTTCTTCACTGCCCTGTCTACCTGCGACGCCGCTTTCAGGGAACCATGTACCTGTACCCCTAGGTCTCTCTGTTCTACAACACATCCCAGGGCCCTGCTGTTCACAGTGAAAGTCTTCAAACTGTATGAAAATGGATTCATTTAAAGTTTTGTTCAGGGGCCGCACTGTGCTACAGTGGATAGAGACGGTGCATCACGACTATGGAGACCCAGGTTTGATCCCAACCTCCGCTGCTGTGTGTGTGTGTGTGTGTGTGTGTGGTTAGCATGTTCTCCCTGTGACCCCATGGATTTCCCCCGGGTGCTCCGGTTTTCCTTCCACATCCCAATTTTTGTTTGCATGCCATCCAGAGAGCATTCCAGACATCAGTACATCACGGTAGTGAAAAGGAAAACAGATTGCAGAATGTAGTGTTGCAGTTGCAGAGAAAGTGCAGTGCAGCTAGACAAAGAAAGTGTCACGACAAGGTAGATTGGGAGATCAAAAGTTCATCTTAACGTACAAGAGGTCCATTCAAGAGTCTGATAACAGCAAGATAGAAGTTGTCCCTGAGCCTGGTGGTACGTGCTCTCAAGCGTTTGTATCCTCTGTCTGACGGGAGAGGGGAGAAGAGAGAATGACTGGGGTGGGTGGGCTCTTTGGTTATGTCGGTTGCTTTCCCGAGGCAGCGGGAAGTGTAGACGGAGGGGACGCTGGTTTGTGTGATGGTCTGCGCTGTGTTTCTTTAATTTCTTTAATTTCTTTAATTTCTTGTGGTCTTGGGCAGAGCAGTTGCCATGCCGTGATGCATCCGGATATGATGCTTTCTGTGGTGCATCTGTGAAAATGGGAGAGGATCATCGGGGACGTGCCGAATTTCCTCAGCCTCCTGAGGAAGTAAAGGCGCTGGTGAGCTTTCTTGGCCATGGTTTGACTCCATGGTTGGACCAGGATGTTGTTGGTGATATTTACACCTGGGAACATGAAGCTCTCGACCGTCTCCACCTCAGCACCACTGATACGTCAGGGACGTGTTCTCCACCCCGCTTTCTGAGGTCAGTGACCAGCTCCTTCATTTTGCTGACACCTCCCCTCCCAGCAGCCGGGGGCAGATGTCAAGGTGACCTTGGGCGAGGAGTAGAATGTGGGAGGAGTTGGCGGGAAGAAAGTGGCGCTGGGGTGAATGGGCCGGCACGGAACTGTAGGGCTGAAAGGCCTGCTTCTGAGCCGGTAGGAATTTCAAGGCAGAGATAGGGGCGGCTTATTTGCAAAGGAAAAAAAATACAAAGCATCTTTTGTCTCTCCAGAACAGGACAGGGAAGCTGTCCCGTCAGCTTCTCACAGCGAGCAATGCAGGGAAACAAAGACAGGCGGGGCCGTGGTGTCGGGGCACAGTCCGAGCCCGAGGGGAGAAACAAGAGGCAGCACGACCGATCAGATTCCCACAGACGGGACGGGGAGGGCAGGGTGGGGAGGGGGGGGGTGCGGAGCTTTGGGGAAGTTACCTGGACTCCTCCTCCGCCTGGGAGCCCCTCTGCTCTGCCGCTTCCCACTGGCCCAGAATCAGCCAATCACGTTGCCCCACTGCCTCACCTTACCATTGGTTGAGGGGGTAAGTGGGGGCGGGGCTGCAACCAATGGTTGGTGCATTGGGGGTGGCACATGACCACCCCCTCAGCGGATTGTCCAATCAGCTGCCTGACAGGAACAGGCCCTTCGGCCCACCATGTGGATGTTATCCATCAAATGGCCTTCAGGAAGTGGGGCGGAGAACACGTCCCTGTCTGTGTCAGTGGTGCTGAGGGGGAGATGGTCGAGAGCATCACGTTCCCAGGTGTAAGTATCACCGACAACTTGTCCTGGACCCACCACGGCCAAGAAAGCTCATCAGTGCCTCCACTTCCTCAGGAGGCTATGGAAATTCGGCATGTCCCCGATGACACCAATTTTTACAGATGCATCACGGCTTGGTACAGCAACTGCTCTGCCCGGGACCGCAAGTTGTGGACACAGCCCAGTCCATCACACAAACCAGCCTCCCATCCATTGACTCCGTCTACACTTCCCACTACCTCAGGAAAGCAGCTGACATAACCAAGGACCCCTCCCACCCCAGACATTCTTCTCCCCCCTCCCATCGGGCAGGGCATACTAAAGCTTGAGGACACATAACACCAGGCTCAAGGACGGCTTCTGTCCCACAGTTATCAGACTCTTGAACGGACCTCTCATCTGCTAAAAGATGAGCTCTTGATCTCGCAATCTACCTTGTCATAGCCCTTGCACCTTATTGTCTGCCTGCACTGCACTTTCTCTGTAACTGTGACACTATAATCTGCATTCTGTTTTCCTTTTGTACTACCTCAATGTACTGATGTATGCAGTGATCTGTCTGGATGGCATGTTTGCCGCTAGTCATTGAGGCACGGAGTTCAAGAGCCAGGAAGTCATCTTGCAGCTTTATAAAAATCTGGTCAGGCCGCATCTGGAGTATTGCATTCAGTTCTGGTCGCCCCGTTACAGGAAGGATGTGGCGGCTCTGGAAAGGGTGCAGAAGAGGTTCACCAGGATGCTTCCTGGATTAGAGGGTGCGTGCTGTAAGGAGAGGTCGGACAAACTTGGGTTGTTTTCTCTGGAGAGGCGGAGGCTGAGGGGAGACCTGATAGAGATTTATAAAATTGTAAACAGCACAGATAGAGTAGACAGCCGATATCTTTTTCCCAGGGTGAAAATGTCTAATACTAGAGGGCATGCATTTAAGGTGAGAGGGGGTAAGTTCAAGGGAGATGTGCGGGGCAAGTTTTTTTTTCCAGAGTGGTGGGTGCCTGGAATGCGCTGCCAGGGGTGGGGGTGGACGCAGATACAACAGAGGCATTTGAGAGGCTCTCAGATCGGCACATGGTTGTGCAGGGAACGGAGGGAAATGGACCTTTGTAGGCAGAAGGGACTTGTTTAATTATGCATTTAATTAGATTGGCACAACATGGTGGGCCGAAGGGCCTGTTCTTGTGCTGTTCCGTGTTCCATGTACAAAGAGAAGTTTCTCACTGTATCTCAGTCCGTGTGACAACAACAAACAAATGACCAATTATCGTCCCATTGAGCTGCACTGGGTTCTCACCCTCTCCTTCCTCTGTCCCCTACAGCAGACAGCCACGATCACCATCATGCCGTCCTCTTCGCCGCCCTCGTGGGCCTGACAACAACGCGCCCAAGACGGGGGGGGGGGGGTGGTCCCCATCGTCCGGTGCTGGTGAACCGGAGTCTGCCTTCCAGCTTCCTGCAACCTCCGCCTTCAACCAGAATCGTTCCCACCTGGAACGTGCGCTCGGGCGGGGAGGGCAGATGGGAGCAGTGGGGGGTGGGGACCCAATGGGAGGGGTGTGTGGGTGGTGGGCAGGGAGTGGGGAGGTGAGGGGAGGGGAAAGAAACAGGGTGATTGGAGCTGGGGTGGGTGTAGGAGCAACTGGGTAGATCAGGAGGAGAGAAAAGGGACAGAGGGGGAGCAGGTGACCTGAAATTGGAGAATTCGATGTCTATGGCATCAGGTTGCAGACGACCCAGGGGCACATGTACTGCAACTACACATCAACACAAGGGCACAGGTAATGGCAGGACCCTTGACAGCACTGACGTACAGAGGGACCTTGGGGTCCAAGTCCAGAGCTCCCTGAAAGTGGCCACACAGGCAGGTAGGGTTGTAAAGAAGGCGTACAGCACGCTGGCCTTCATCAGTCAGGGCATTGGGTACAAGAGTCAGGAAGTCACGTTACAGCTGTGTAAAACTTTGGTTAGACCGCGCTTGGAGCATTGTGTGCAGTTCTGGTCGCCCCATTACAGGAAGGATGTGGAGGCTTTGGAGAGGGTGCAGAAGGGGTTCATTGGGATGCTGCCTGGATTAGAGGGCATGCGCTATAAGGGGAGGTCGGACAAACTTGGGTTGTTTTCTCTAGAGCGGCAGAGGCTGAGGGGAGACCTGATAGTTTATAAGATTATGAGAGGCAGAGATAGGGTAGACAGAATCTTTCTCCCAGGGTAGAAATGGCAGTACTAGATGACATGCATTTAAGGTGAGGGAGGGGGGGAAGTTCAAAGGAGATGTGCGGGGCAGGGTTTTTTTTACATGGAGAGCGGTGGGGGACTGGAATGTGCTGCCTGGGGTGGGGCTGTTGCACAGACACATGACGAGGCAGGGAACAGAGGGGTGTGGACCGTGTGCAGGCAGAAAGGGTTTAGTTTAATTCAGCATCGTGTTCAGCACAGATAACGTGAGTCGATGGGCCTGTTCCGGTGCTGGACTGTTCCATGTTCTAACATGTACACACCACACAACAAGGGCGTTGGAAACAGGAAAGAGAGAGCGCGAGAGAGAGAGGAAGACAGTTAATTCCAGTGAAGTACTCAGAAAAGGAGAGGTAGAGAATCAGAAAAGGGTTCCGACAGTCTCCTTCACCGGCGGAAACAGACTTTCCCTTAACCACCTCTGAAGTGTCAGAAAGTTGTGGCACACAGCGAGTCCCAGTAAGCAAAACTGGCGCAGTGGGTAGAGCCGCAGCCTCACAGCCCTGGAGACCCAGGTTCGAACCCGACCTCACGGGATGTCTCTATAACAATGGGATAGTCAGCTTTTTCCTACAGCACCTACACAGGGACATGATGGAGAACAGGGCATGCAAACTGCGCAGACACATTAACAGAGACTAAGCAAGGATGACAGAGTCCCTCCCCTGAAGAGGGGAGTTTTCATAACAACTCAGTAGCTTTGTGGTTATTGCAACAGAGGGTCTTTTTTCCTTTATAAATTGCACAGTGTTATTGCTATACATAGATTTAACTTACAATTGCATTTACAGAAGTGAGATTGGTCGGCTGGTTGAGTGGTGTCACATCGATAACCTTGCACTCAATGTCAGTGAAACCAAGGAACGGATTGTGGACCTCAGAAAGGGGAAGTGGGGAGAACACACATTGACGGGTCACCGGTGGAAAGAGTGAGCAGCTTCAAGTTCCTGGGCGTCAACATCTCGGAGGATCTATCCTGGGCCCAGCACATGGATGCAACCACGAAGAAGGCACGCCAGCGGCTCTACTTTCTTCGCGAAGACTCTGACAAACTTCTGCAGATGTACAGCGGGAAGTGTTCTGACTGGGTGCATCGCAGCCTGGTGTGGGACCGCCAATGCACGGGAACACGAGTGGCTATAGAAAGCAGTGGGACTCAGCCAGTTCCATCACGGGTACCTCTCCCCAGCATCGAGGAACATCTCAGGAAGGTGACATCCATCATCGGGGACCCCACCCAACCACCCGGGCCCTGCCCTCTTCTCAATGCTGCCATCAGGCAAGAGGTACAGGAGCCTGAAGACCCCACACCTCAAGGTTCAACAACAGCTTCTCCCCCACTGCCGTCAGGTTCTTGAACCCACCTGACAAACCCTAACATTGCCTCAGACTTGCTCTCTCATTCTTGCACTAGTGTTGTTATGTTTATTTTGTCATCTAAGTTGTGTGTAATTTATGTTAATTTAAGTTTATCTTAACGTGTCTGTCCATGCTGTGTACTGTAATGTGCTGCTGCTGCGCGAAGGCTCATTTTCATGGCATTTATACCCTGTATGCCTTCCCATGGCAATAAACGACCACGAAAGCCGAGAAGGTTTAATAAGAAAGGCCAGATACCCTGGGGAGGTCGGCATCGGAGCCAGGGAGCAGCATCTCTGCATGCCGCGCCATGGACCAGAATGGTTCACCGTGGACGCGTTGGGCCGAGGGACCTGTTTCTCCACGGTGACTGCTCTGAGGGCTTGGACCTGTGGCTAGGAGGGGCAGGGTGGGCCCAACGGCCTGCAGGAGATAGCCACCATTCTGCCCCCTCCCTTGGGTACCGGCGGTTGGACCTCGACCGGCAGATTGGATTCAGCTGACTTCAGTGGCGCACTTGACTAGGTCCCACATTGTAGGCTGGTCTGGAAGGTTAGGGTACAGGGCGTCCAAGGGGAGCTGGTTAATTCGATCCAAAATGTGGCCTAGTGATCATAGGCAGAGGGTGGTGGTCGGGGGGAAGGATGCTCTCCTGTGTGGGGGTCTGCTCGGGCACAATGATGAACAGAGGGGTTCAAGTCTGGAGTTCCTCGTAGGCAGCAGCACAGCGTTGGACAGGTGAGATTGGCATGTGTTCCCAACTCATTATTAGGGGAGGGGCGGCGGTGAGGGAGCTCCGCGTGATGGGAGGGATGGGGTGAGGGAGCTCCGCGCGGCAGAGGGGCGGCGGTGAGGGAGCTCCGCGTGATGGGAGGGATGGGGTGAGGGAGCTCCGCGCGGCAGAGGGGCGACGGTGAGGGAGCGCGCGGCGGGAGGGGCGGCGTTGAGGGAGCTCCGCGCGGTGGGAGGGAGGGGCGGCGGTGAGGGAGCTCCGCGCGGCGGGAGGGGCAGCGCTGAGGGAGCTCCGCGCGGCGGGAGGGGCGGTGCAGAGGGAGCTCCGCGCGGCGGTGGTGAGGGAGCTCCGCGGTGGGAGGGAGGGGCGGTGGTGAGGGAGCTCCGCGCGGCGGGAGGGAGGGGCGGTGGTGAGGGAGCTCCGCGCGGCGGTGAGGGAGCTCCGCGGTGGGAGGGAGGGGCGGCGGTGAGGGAGCTCCGCGGCGGGAGGGAGGGGCGGCGGTGAGGGAGCTCCGCGGCGGGAGGGAGGGGCGGCGGTGAGGGAGCTCCGCGGCGGGAGGGAGGGGCGGCGGTGAGGGAGCTCCGCGGCGGGAGGGGCGGCGGGGAGGGGTGGCGGCGGGAGGGAGGGGCGGCGGTGAGGGAGCTCCGCGGCGGGAGGGGTGGCGGCGGGAGGGAGGGGCGGCGGTGAGGGAGCTCCGCGGCGGGAGGGGTGGCGGCGGTGAGGGAGCTCCGCGGCGGGAGGGGTGGCGGCAGGAGGGAGGGGCGGCGGTGAGGGAGCTCCGCGGCGGGAGGGGTGGCGGCAGGAGGGAGGGGCGGCGGTGAGGGAGCTCCGCGGCGGGAGGGGTGGCGGCAGGAGGGAGGGGCGGCGGTGAGGGAGCTCCGCGGCGGGAGGGAGGGGCGGCGGTGAGGGAGCTCCGCGGCGGGAGGGAGGGGCGGTGAGGGAGCTCCGCGGCGGGAGGGAGGGGCGGCGGCGGGAGGGAGGGGCGGTGAGGGAGCTCCGCGGCGGGAGGGAGGGGCGGCGGTGAGGGAGCTCCGCGGCGGGAGGGAGGGGCGGCGGTGAGGGAGCTCCGCGGCGGGAGGGAGGGGCGGTGAGGGAGCTCCGCGGCGGGAGGGAGGGGCGGCGGTGAGGGAGCTCCGCGGCGGGAGGGGTGGCGGCGGGAGGGAGGGGCGGCGGTGAGGGAGCTCCGCGGCGGGAGGGGTGGCGGCGGGAGGGAGGGGCGGCGGTGAGGGAGCTCCGCGGCGGGAGGGGTGGCGGCAGGAGGGAGGGGCGGCGGTGAGGGAGCTCCGCGGCGGGAGGGAGGGGCGGCGGTGAGGGAGCTCCGCGGCGGGAGGGAGGGGCGGTGAGGGAGCTCCGCGGCGGGAGGGAGGGGCGGCGGCGGGAGGGAGGGGCGGTGAGGGAGCTCCGCGGCGGGAGGGAGGGGCGGTGAGGGAGCTCCGCGGCGGGAGGGAGGGGCGGCGGTGAGGGAGCTCCGCGGCGGGAGGGAGCTCCGGGGATGGTAACCACACAGCGAAACCCACCGCCCCTGGGGTTATTCACCACCCGCCTACCCCCACCTGCCCTGGGATTGGGGGAGGCAAACGTGCAGACTGGGATGGGAGGGGTGGTCAGGGTGGGGGTGGAGAGGAGGGGCTCAGCTTCCCCCCCCCCCACACGAGAGGGACAGGCTGTAGCACCGGCATCCGCCACCAGGGGGAAGGGTGTCGCCCCCTCGTGGTGGGGAGGTCCCAGCACAACCTGGCACCCTGGGGAGCAGTCTCCAAGCCCCACCACCACAACGGCAGCTGAGGCTGAAGGGCAGGGCTGCAGCGGGAAGGAGACGTGTCTGGACAAAGCCCTGGAGTGGGTGCAGCCCAGTCAAAGGAGCCACCGCCCTCCCAACGAGCAGAAACGAATACTCAGCCGCCTTCAACAGCAGGATTGTGTATTAGATCAGCAAACATACATCAATGTGCAAACATTGGGTTCAGATTATCAAATACACGTCAGAAACAGCTCTGGGAGGACATTAATAACTGCTAAAAACAAGGCCACAAGATCCTCAGCATAGTTCAATATTTCCTTAGCAACCGTCAGTGAATCTGCTTCACTCGCTCCCAATTAAGTGCAGTGCAACCGAGTCCCTGAGCACAATATAAGAGGCTGTATTGCAATCCCACAGACTCTCCCGCGGTTCTGCAGCAGGTAGAGCCGATGCCTCACGGCTCCGGAGACCTGGGATCAATCCCTGTGTGTGTTTGGGGTTTGCACACTCTCTCTGGCTGTTCTTGTTTACTTCCACATCCCAACAAGCTGCAGGTCAGTGGGTTAATTGCCCCGTGTGTGGGCGAGCTCAGGACAAACAGCCTCCATCAGATTAATTCACATGCCCTCAACTTGCCTCTCCATCCCTCCCCCCCCCCCCCCCCCCCCCCCCACTAACCAATTGGATAGAGAACAGTCTTCGGCGACCAAACTCGATTCGACAGATCTCAGTGATGCACTTGACAAGGTCCCACATGGTAGGCTGGTGCGTAAGGTTAAGGCGTCCGAGTGGAGCTGGTTAATTCGACTGGAGGCAGAGGGTGGTGGGGGGGAGAAAAAAACGATGCTTTCCTGACCAGAGGTCTGTGAGCAGTGGTGTACCGCAGCGACCGGTGCTGGGGACCTCTCTGTTGTTTGTGAGATACGTCGGACGTGAACGCAGGAGGAACGATTAGCAGGTTTGCGGTTGACACAGAAGTTGGCGGTGCTGTGGATAGCGCGGGAGGCGACAGATCGGATGGAAAGCTGGGCAGGTCGTTGGCGGGGGGGGGGGGGGGGGGGGGGAGTTCATTCCTGACAAATGCAAGGTGGAAAGTCAAACAGGTACAGTGAATGGTAGGGCGCCAAGGAATGTTAACGAAAATGGCTTCAAGTCCACCGTTCCTTGAAGGAAGCAACACAATGGACAGGGTGGTGAAGGTGTACAGCATGCTTGCCTTCATCGGTGGGAGAGGAGGGGTTAGGATTGGATGGGACGGTGGGGGTGGGAGTTGGACAGTTCCTGACCCATTATTTCTGGCAGTGCTGGCGTCCGGAGCCCAGAGTCCAGGCTTCCTGTCGATTGGCGCCCTCCCACTCTCCCACTCCTCCTCCTCTGGTCAGGGGGTGTTTTCCGGGGGGTCTGCGGAGAGACAGAGACAGCATTGGAGGAGTGAGCGTCCGTCACGAGAGGTGGCAGCAGCTGCAGATCGACTGCCGAGCCTGCTCACCGTGGCGGGAGCTGGTATCCCTGCCGGGAAACGCATGCCCCCGCCTCCACAAGGTAGTGCCGTCTGCTCCCCTTGTGCTGACGCCCAGCCCGCACAGGAAGAGTCCAGCCGCAAAGCCTCCCACGCGCGACTGAGTGCGTCGCCTCAGGGAGCAATGGGGGCCGCCCTACCCAGAAGGCCGAGCAGCCCCGCAAGCCCTCTGTGACCGGAATGGACCTCGGATGGCGCCGTTTCCCAAAGGGCTGTGGGGTGGCGAGGGGCGGGAGGGCCTCGCTGACCACAGGGGAGTCACAGATCGCGGGGCCGAATGGTCGGCACCCGCTGCCAATTCACGAGACCGTCTCTCCGACATTGAGGGGCAGGGGACGCACACCCCGACGGCCCCAAGCCCGTGTTTCCCGCTGTCCGGTCTCGACCTTGGGTCACGCGGCCATACCTCCCCTCCCCACGGAGAGACCCGGCACGGAAGCAGGCCCTTCGGCCCACCGAGTCCATGACAGCCCATCGACCGCCCAATTCCACCGAGCCCATGTTACTCTCCCCACATTCCCATTGGCTACCCCCTTAAATACATGTGTACGGCACTGATGTACAGAGGGACCTTGGGGTCCAAGTCCATAGCTCCTCGAAAGTGGCAACACAGGTGGACAGGGATGTTAGGAAGGCGTACGGTTCGCTTGCCTTCATCAATCAGGGCACTGAGCACAAGAGTCAGGAAGTCACGATGCAGCTGTATAAAACTTTGGCAAAGCTGCACTTGTGGAGTATTGTGTGCTGTTCTGTGGCCCCGTTACAGGAAGGGTGTGGAGGATTTGGAAAGGGAGCAGAAGGGGTTCACCAGGACGCTGCCTGGATTAGAGGGCGTGAGCTAGAAGGAGAGGTCGGACAGACTTGGGTTGCTTTCCCCAGAGCGTCAGAGACCGAGGGGAGACCTGATAGAGGTTTACAAGATTATGAGAGGCACAGATAGAGTGGACAGCCGGTATCTTTTTCCTCAGAAGTGTCTAACACCAGAGGGCATGCATTTAAGGTGAGAGGGGCAAGTTCAAAGATGTGCGGGGTAAGTTTTTTTTTCACACGGAGAGCGGTGGGTGCCCGGAACGTGCTGCCAGGCGTGGGGGTGGAGGCTGATACGATAGTGATGGTTAAGAGGCTCTTAGACAGGCACATGGATGTGCGTCAGTGCTGTAAGGAGTCCCACCGTCAACTGTGAACGTTCTCCTCACATTTCACCTCCTAAAGTCCAACATCTCACATGGCTTTTTTCTTTTATTCAGGCCAATGAAATAATCGTCAGAAATGGACGGGGGGGAGGTAGGACTTGAAAATAGAAGCAAGCGAGACAATTTAAAGGGTGGGGGGGGGTGGGGGTTTCAGCATGGGGAGCGGGGACAAGAGGAATTGTACCAGTGACTCCGTGAACCAGGGGACACACCTCCCTGTCCTGGTACCGGACAGTGGGTCAGTGAGGGTCGGGTCACCTCCCGTAGGGGAGACGCAGCGCACCGACCACCACCCCCCCCACCGGCGGTAGTCACCACACCCCCCCAGCGCACCCACCCCCACACCTGCCCGCGCTCCTCACCTGTGGGGGCACGGGTGTGCTGCTTCAACTGCAGAGCGGGGAAGATCAGGTAGGCATCGTAGGCGAAGATGGCGGCTGCCAACAGTCCGAATACCTGGGGGAAGGGGAGGGAGGGGGAGAGGGAGGGGGTGGGGGGGAGAGGGAGGGAGGGAGGGGGGAGAGAGGGGCGGTGAAACACCAAACAGACATGTCCCACCCCCACCAGACCAGTGCCTCGAGTGGTCTCACATCCCCAATAACCTCACTGGATTTTGCCCCCCACCCCCTCCCCCCCCAACTGTGAGGCACACTGTGGCTTGGGCAGTGAGGAGGGAGGGGCGGCGGGGAGGGGGCGCCGCGGCGCGGGAGGGGCGGCGGGGAGGGGGCGCCGCGGCGCGGGAGGGGCGGCGGGGAGGGGGCGCCGCGGCGCGGGAGGGGCAGCGGGGAGGGGGCGCCGCGGCGCGGGAGGGGCGGTAGGAAGCAGATCCCTGTAGAACCTCTTATCAGTGCAGGACGTCCTGCTGTTTCGGGTCCCTGCGTTGCCCTGGGCTCTTACCTCTGCCCCCCTCCCCACCACCGCGCCCCCCCCACCACCGCGCCCCCCCCCCCCCCGCACCCCCCCTACTTACCCCTCCGGTGATCTGGGCCCCAACCCGAGAGACGATGGCGAGGATGGAGATGATAATGTAGATTATGACAGCAAGGCCGCACCGGATAAAGTCCTGCAGTCAGGGAGATCAGATCCACACTGTCACACGGCACAGGAACAGGCCGTTCAGCCCAACTCCCGCATGCTGGCCGTGGGGTCTTCCTGAGCCAGTCCCAGCTGCCCGCGTGTGGCCCCCATCCCTCTACACCTTTCCCATCCACGGACTTGTCCAAGTGTCCTTTAAACGTAACTGTACCCCCCTCTACCGCTCCCTCTGGCAGCTCGTCCCACACACCCACCCCCCCTCTGGGTGAAAAACTTGCCGCTTTAAACCTTTCCCCTCTCACTTTAAACCTGTGCCCTCTAGTTTTAGACTCCCCGACCCTGAGGGGGGAAGACGGTGACCGCCCCCCTTATCGACACCCCCCGTGATGTTATAAACCTCCATCAGGTCGCCCCTCAGCCTCCTCCGCTCCAGGGGAAAACAGTCCCGGCCTGTCCGGCCTCTCCTTATAACTCGGGCCCTCCGGTCCCGGGAATGTCCCGGTGAATCTTTCCCGCACCCTCTCCGGCTCAGTGACGTCCTCCCTGTAGCTGGGCGACCGGAACCGCGCACGACGCTCCGAGTGCGGTCTCCTGTACAGCTGTAACGGGACGTCCCAACTCCTGGACTCGGTGCCCCGACCGATGGCGGCCGGCGTGCCGAACGCCTTCTTCACCGCCCTGTCTACCTGTGTCCCCACTTTCAGGGAACCGTGTCCCTGTACCCCTGGGTCCCTCTGTTCTACAACACTCCCCGGGGCCCCGCCGTTCACTGTGGAAATCCTGCCCTGGTTTAACTGCCCGAAGTACAACACCTGGCACTTGTCAGAGATAAAGTCTATCTGCCGCTCCTTGGCCCAGTTCCCCAGCTGATCCAGATCCTGCTGTAACCTGAGATCCCACAGATGGTGAAGCAGCCCATGTGTGCCCTCAGCAAGTCCGAGAGAACATCCGGGCACGGGCCGGTCAGTGGCGGGGACAGATCGCACCACGGGAGTGCCAGGCACCAACTGAGAGGGTCCGACCGTCTCGTCTTCATGTTCCCGTCACCCAGTCCCCCTCCACCAACATCCCAGGGGGGGGAGGTCACCACTGACCAGAAACTCACCTGGACCAGACACACCGTGGCTACAAGGGCAGGTCAGAGGCTGGGGGTCCCCCGGTGAGTGACTCAGCTCCTGACACCCCGGGGATTGTTTCCCTGATCTGCAAGTCAGGAGTGTGACGGGACACTCCCTACTTTCCTGGGTGGAGTTAGTCCATGCACTCCGCATCCGCCACATTACCTTCCCCCCCCATCTACAGGTCAGGAGTGTGACGGGACCCCCCCCCCCCAACTTCCCTGGGGCGAGGGTGGCTCCAACAACCCTGAAGAAGCTTGACACCGCCCGGGACGGAGCAGCCCGCTCGATCGGCACCCCAGCCGCCCCCCGGAACACTCCCTCCCTCCCTGCCTGCCTCCCCCCCTGAAAGCCTCCTTCGCTACCTCCCTCCCTCCTCCACAGTGGCCACGCCGTCTACAGAACGCACCAGCATCCCTCGCCCGGGGTGGGGGGGCTACTCCAACGGCACCTCCCAAACCCGCCCCCCCTCCCGCCAAGGGAGCACCACCGTCCGCGGGTTCCCCCCTTGACTTGGGATCCTATCGATGTTCCTTCACCGGGTCTACATCCCAGGAGCCGCCATCCCCTCAAAAGGTTCAAACCTTCTCAAGGGACCAAGACGTTGGGACCCCGAGACTACCTGGGGAGGGGGAGGTGGATGACGGGGGTGGGAGACGAGGAACGTACCGTCCAGGGCCAGTGGATGAAGGAGAGCGACTTGTCGAACTGGTTCATGAAGATGACGAAGAAGATCACGCTGAGGATGAGCTCCACGATGGGGGCGGTGGGGTAGCCGCCGTAGGCCGAGGCGCAGAAGCAGATGAAGACGATCAAACTGGTCACCTGTCGACGGCGAAGAGGGCGAGAGGGTTAACACGGGGGGTGGGGAGTGGGGAGGGGGGGGGGGGGGCTGCAGCCGTGGAGAAGTAAATCCACGGCCCTGGGTCTTGCGGGGGAGCACCCCACAACCCCCAGGTTACAGCAGGATGGAACACAGCTGGGCCAAGGGGTGGCAGATAGAGTTCAATTCGGCCAAGGGCGAGGTGTTGCATCTTGATTGGGGGGGGGGGGGGTGAGAGAGGGAGAGGAGTGGGGGGAGACACTGGTGGGAGACATGGGGAGTGGGGGTGGAGGGGATGCAAGGGGGGGGTGGAGCTAGGGGAGGGGGGAGACGGGGGACAAGAGGGGGGAGATGGAGCTTAGGGGAGACGGGGGAGGGGAGATGGGAGGAGGAAACAGGGGAGGGGGAGATGAGGTGGGGGGACGGGAGGGGGGAGACGGAGCAGGGGAGGGGGGAGACAAGGGGGAGGCAGCGGAGGGGGAGACGGGGAGGGACGCAAGAACACGGAGGAGCTGGGGAGAGATAAAGGGGAGGGGGAGACGGGGAGGGGGGTGGAGGTGGGAGATGAAGGAGCTGGGGGCAGATAAAGAGGGGAGCGGGAGATGTGGAGTGGGGGCGACAGGGAGGTGAGGACGGCGGCCCGGGTGTGATCCGGCGGCGGGTGTGGGGGGAGGGAGAGCAGACAGGTAGGAAAAGCCTCACGAGACCCAAGTGCGGGTCAGCCAGCCAGGAGAACTTCCGATGGGGAACAAACTAACCCCGGGCACCTTCTCACCGCAACAACTGCCGGCAGAGAACGAGGAAGTTTGGAAAGTAAACGTTACTCAGAGGACGCCACAGACGGGGCCCGACGGATCCCAGCGACTGACGTCCGTGGAAGGGGAGGGTGTTGGCGTGCCGAAGTCGCGCAGGTCCCGTGGGTGGGAGTGCTGTCGACGTGAGCCCCGTACGCAAGGGAGGAGGGAGGGAAATAGGGAACTAGCAGCCTGCGAGCCTGTCCTGAGCGGCCGGCGAGGCGCCGGAACAGGCCCTTCGGTCCCGGTCGCCTGCCGCTTCTGCGGCCGGGAGGAGACAGTGTACCCCGCGTACGCGGAGCGCCCGAGGTCGCAGCCCCTCCTCGCGTATCCGAAGGGGGCTGCTGCTCGGGTTCTGGCTGCACTTCAGCCCGACGCTGCCGATCTACGGTCACCCGGTGCGGCCCGGGGCGGGGTGGGGGGGGGTGATCTCCTGCTGGGCCCGGCCAAGCTGGCCGTCCGCGGGACGCGGCGGCGGGCGGCCGAGGGTTGCGGCCGGTCCGCCTGCCTGCCCCGCCTTCCGCGCGGGTGGCCTTGGGAGAGGGAGCGCGCGGTCTCCGCGGGGCACCCTGGTGGAGTTCCGCGCTCGGAGGGCCCCTCAGGGGATCGCGGGCGTCGTAGACGGTGAGAACACGATTCCTCTCCGAGGTGTCGCGTGGTGCGTTTAGCGGGAGCTGTGTTTTGTGTGCGTTTCGCGGGTGATTAGCGTTATTTTGCTGTGGTCATGTAGCTGCCGAGTTTTTCTCTTTCTGTAATGGTTGTGTTTTGGCGCTGGTTGTCCTTTTGTAGTGCTTTTAGTTAATAAATGTTTATATTAAAAAAAACAAGCCCTTTGGCCGACAATGTCTGTGCCAAACATGATACCCGATTAAACTAAATCCCTTCTGCCTGCACACGGTCTATATCCCTCCGTTCCCTGCGTGTTCGTGTGTCCAACAGCCTCTGAAACCCCTCGATCGTATCAGCCTCCACCCCCACCCCTGGCAGCACGTTCCAGGCACCCACCGCTCTCTGTGT